>NW_028238420.1:26069748-26297248 GCF_041429995.1 Eschscholzia californica | reverse complement strand
CGGAGCCTCACCAAGGCCGTCCTTTGCTGTCCCGTGCCCGACCAACGCTGTCCCGTGCGCCTCCCCTGCTTTGGCTCGGCTGGCCTGTGCATTCTATGGGGTCGTGGGACATTTCGAAATCCACCCGGGCCATTTAGACTTTCTCTTCATTAATACTATTGGGGTATTATTTATGAATTATTAGAGAAAAGAAACGGAAGAAAATATTTTTTTTTCTATTTTTTATGAGTTTTCCGGTGTTTATTCACTTAAAAATTCATAGAAAAATAAATATTTATCGGAATCGCTATTATAATATATCAAAAAAATCCTTGCAAAAATACCTTTCCAACGAGTATAAGTTTGCCGGATTCCGACGAGTAACGAAGGAGTAAAGGCCCAGTATGCTTGGTTAAAAAATTAATGTTTCCTTGTGAAAATAGGCAAAACAATAACTTTGCACTATAAGGGGGAGGGTTGAGCTCCTTCCCCAGAGCGTGCACAGCACTTGTCCTGGCACGTTCCCTAGTGCTCGGCAAGCACCATTGGGCATCCAAAGGGCAAAGCTCAGCCTACTACATGATGGGAAGCTTCTAATATGTCGGAATACGAAGAGATTTGGTGCGACCCGAAGCTCGGCTCGGGCGTCCCAGGCCGTCCCGAGCTGTGCCGAGCGCGTCCCAGGCCGGCCCGAGATGTAGCGAGGGCGTCCCAGGTCGTCCCGAGCCAAGTCTCGGCCGACCCAGGCCGTCCCGAGCTATGCCGAGGCTGTCCCAGGCCGTCCCGAGCAAAGTCTCGGGCGTCCCAGGTCGTCCCGAACCAAGTCTCGGCCGTCCCAGTGTCACGTGCATATTCTTGAGCATGCATATGACGTGACGAGTGCTAGGAGAGCACGTACGAGCATATAGGCCGGAGGGCCGAATATGAGGTCGAAGTAGGGCAAGAGTGCCAGCAAGCTTCCTTAGGCCATGCACGGGGACATCCGTGGCATTCAAGACTTTGTCAAGGATACAAAGGGTCATTTGGACGAGAGTATGCCTGGTTAAAAGGATTGATGTTTCCTTGTGGAAATATGCAAAACAAGAAGTTTGCACCTTAGGAGGGGGTGGTCTCCCTTCCTCATATGCATCCAGCATATGCCAAGACCTCGTGGATGGGAGCTCGCCCATCTTAGCATGGTATGCACGAAAGTGAGCATCCTCGTCGCGCAACCCATGAGGCCGGCCTAGCGTATGCGAGAGAAGCATATTGCACGAGCTGTAGCGAGGGCGTCCCAGGCCGTCCCGAGCTTGGCCGAGGCCGTGCCAGGCCGTCCCGAGCAAAGTCTCGGGCGTCCCGAGCTGTGCCGAGGCCGTCTCGAGCTGTGCCGAGGCCGTCCCAGGCCGTCCCGAGCAAAGTCTCGGGCGTCCCAGGCCGTTCCGAGCCAAGTCTCGGCCGTGCCAGGCCTTCCCGAGCCAAGTCTCGGCCGTGCCAAGCCGTCCCGAGCTGTGCCAAGGGCGTCCCAGGCCGGCCCGAGCTGTAGCGAGGGCGTCCCAGACCGTCCCGAGCTGTGCCGAGGCCGTCCCGAGCAAAGTCTCGGGCGTCCCAGGCCGTCCCGAGCCAGGCGTCCCGAGCTGTGCCGAGGACGTCCCATGCCGTCCCGAGCAAAGTCTCGGGCGTCCCAACCCGTCCCGAGCCAAGTCTCGGGCGTCCCTGGCCGTCCCAAGCTGTAGCGAGGGCGTCCCAGGCCGTCCCGGGCTGTCCCATGCGCGTCCGTGCCGGCCCGAGCAACAGCTCGGGCGTCCCGTGCCTCGGCCCTTCCAAGTGGTGCTTCGTCGGACATCTCCCTGTCCACTCTAGCCATTTTCGACTTTTCTCTATATGTGGGTGTGTGGGTATTTATCAGGAATATTGAAGAAAGAATCGGGAAAAAAATATTATTTTTCTATTTTTTATGAATTTTTAATTGTTTATTCACTTAAAAGTTCATAAAAAAATAAATATTTATCGGAATCGCTATTATTATATATCAAAAGAATCCTTGTGAAAAGACCTTTCCAACGAATGCAAGTTTGTTGGATTTGGACGAGTAACGAAGGAGCAAAGGCCGAGTATGCTTGGTTAAAAATTTGATGTTTCCTTGTGAAAATAGGCAAAACAATAACTTTGCACTATATAAGGGAGGGGTGAGCTCCCTCCCCAGGCCGTGCACAGCCCTTGGGCTGGCACGTGCCTTGGCCCTTGGGATGCATATAAAGCATCCCAAGGGCAAAGCTCGGCACGGGGGTGGATGGGAAGCTTCCAAGAGTTGCCCACCTCATCCCCGACGTGGGAAATCGAAGAGGCAGGTGGGGGGGTCCGGGGGGCACCATGGGCCAAAAATTGAAAAGTCCCCAGCCTATGCCAGACACTTGGGGAAGCATCCCCGAAGGTGTCCGAGCTGCTGGGGGGGCCCAGGGGGCACCATGGGCCAAAAATCAAAAAGTCCCCAGCCTATGCCGGACACTTGGGGAAGCATCCCCGAAGGTGTCCGAGCTGCTAGGGGCCCAGGGGGCACCATGGGCCAAAAATCGAAAACTCCCCAGCCTATGCCGGAAACTTGGGGAAGCATCCCCGAAGGTGTCCGAGTTGTTGGGGAAACTCATTAGGCACAAGAGTCCCTAGCCGACCCCAAAGATGCGAAAGTGCTGCACCTCGGAAGCTTCCTTGGTGCAGCATGATAGCGAAGCGCACGTCTGATGAGACATGAAAATGTCCCATCTGAATCTCTTAACCCGGGTTAGTTAGTCCAGTTCGAGCAGTTACTCTCATGAATTGTGTGTTTCTCTTGTCCAGGTGTCATCTATGGAATTGAGCATAGAAAATGGTTAAAAACGGAAGAAAAACACGCCTAGGGGCATTTTGGTAATTTAGAGATTATTTTAGTCTGGTGATTAGGCCAATTTTGATGCTCGGATGGAAGTAGAGAGGATATTCAATAAAGAGGTAGCTGCAGATTTGAGATTGATGGAGATTATTCTTCATTTTTTTTGGAAGGAAGATTTAAAGGAGATTGAAGAATTAAGGAAGAAAGATTCGGTAGAAGAATTGTTTTGAATCTCTGAGCCAGCCATTAGAGTATAAAGAGAGAGCTTCATCACTGTCTTCATTATCTCATCTTTGAGGAGCTGAAATTGGAGTGATTTAAGAGTTCTTCTTCTTCTTCTTCTTCTCTGGGCATTTAAAGAAATATTAGAGAGAGAGAGAAGGAGAAGAACAGAGATAAATAAAGAGAATACTGTAAAAGAGAGAGAGAGAGGAAGCAATTCTGTAGTCTTTTTATTTCTTCTTTTTTTAAAGAGGAGAGAATTGTAGAGAGAATCTCTGTTTTTTTTCTATTATAGAGAGAAGTGTAGAGAGTAAGCAATTGAGAAGAGAAGAAACAATTTGTCCTTCATCATATTTTCTTCTTCCCTCTTTTCTGTATTGTTAAAATAATTTCATTAAGTTGGACTTTCTCTTCTTTTCTGAGATAGAAGAAACAGAAAGAGAGAGAGAGAGAGAGAGAGAGAGAGAGAGTTGTTGAAAAGTTTGTTAACCCATCTCCTTCATCAATGGTCATCATCTTCTTTATCAAGGAATCTCTTATTTGGTGATCTCTCTTTCAATTATGTTGCTCTTAATTTTACTAATGAAACTATTTATGAAATCTCTAATGGGCGAGTAGTTAAATCTCCTTCTAGGGTTTTAGAATGAAACTCATTTTTGAACTTTTAAGAGACACAATCGAATTTGGTTAATTCTCTCGATCATGCTTCAAAGTCAAAGTTGTTTTAATTAGTTAAATTGATTTTCTCTTCATTGTCTATGCTTTTGGATTTGATGCATCATACTTAGGTTAAATCATTTGATGATGTATACTTATTAATTGATAGATAATAGTTTAGAGATCTCTTTTTTAAAACGAAACAATTATATTATAGTTCATCGGTTATACACGAAGATATCTCCCGGAATCAAGATAGTTCATTATCTGAAATTCTGAGTTACAAAAATATAGAATTAGTCGGTTGATTTCATGTAGTTGAAAGTGATTATTTGGTGGATTCAAAAACCCTAGGACTTCTCCCATTTGAGTTCATTGTATCATAATTTGTTTTATTATTTTGTCCGTTATTTTATCACCAAAACCAAAACCAAAACCATTTTCAAAATCTTATTACTTCCTAGTTTTAGAATAAGTTCAACTAGTCTCTGAGGAACGAACCGGTCTTACCGGAATTATTACTTGACGCCCGTATACTTGCGGGTGTAGACCTATTTAGGAAACTTTCTAGGCACATCAAGTTTTTGGCGCCGCTGCCGGGGACTAGGTTTTAAATTGTTCTAATCTTGGAAAGTTTTTATTTTTGGTAAGTTTTGAATTTTTGGATACTTTGACTTGCTTCTCTGTTTTTGGTGTGTAGAACACTAAGGAGCTGAAGAGGAGGCGCAACAAGAAGGAGGAGTCGAAAAGAAGAAATTTTCATTTTCACTTTATTTTATTTTTTGGTGAGAGATAGACTTAGACTTTTTAATACTTTGTTTTGTTTTAAGCCTAAATTGGAGGGCTTTTATAAATTGTAACCGAAAAACCAAAACGAAACCTCGGGTTCGAACACTCGCGGGGAGGGTGGCCCGAGTCGTCTGCAAAGGTCGTCGCCCGTCTCGAACGGGAGGTAACTTTCTCTAATCACCCACGAATCCCCTGTTAGTGGGTACTTTTTATAAGATCTTCGTAGTGCTTCCTCGGTTTTCGTGTTAAAAAAAAAAAGACCAAAAGAAAGGAGTCAAGTTTAGTTACATAAGTGTCAATTCTCATCTTGTGATCGTGCCTGACCATCATGGAACATTTTTCTAATGGTTGGACGTACCCTGTTGATGATGATGACCTTGATCTAAAGGGACCCGTCATCAACCGAACTGATATAACCTTAAGAGAATACCAACAGTTGCGTAAAGACTGGCTTAACCGACCTGGTACGACTCTAAGAGATTATCAACGAATTAACGAGGGGAATAAGCCAGTTGAGCCTAACCGAACTGGTATGGCCCTAGGAGAATACCAACAAATGTGTAGAAACGAGCCTAACCGACCTGGTATCACATTTGGAGATTATCAACAAATGTCTAGAAGCGGTCCGACTAGTGAGTGGAGTAGACCAGAACCTGATCGATCTTGTATGACATTAGGAGAACACCGACAAATGTATAGAGATGGTCAAAATAGTGATGGATATGGTCTGACACCAAATATATATGAGAGACCTTATAGTCCACACTATTCCGAGACCAATGACTTTAGAGGCAGGTATGATCCTAATATGTACGGTGGGAGTTTTTATCAAGAGTCTTCATTTAATTACACTAGTGAGCCTTATTATGAGGAGACTCTTGAAGATAGATCTCGATCAGAGTCCCAGAGTCGTCTTATTGAGATGATGACACAATTTGCGTCTCAAACGCAGCAGGAGATTGAGTCCTTGACTCAACAGGTAAAAATGCTTAAGTCACAGTTGTTCGCCGACGAGGAAGGGGTTTCACCACCTCAAACTCAGGATGATGGCTCGATGAGCAAGTTTGGGGATGACACAATTCTGAACTTTCCGACATTTGAGATTTGTAAGGAGTCAGTCTTAGATGAAAAGCTAAGAAGGCATGATATTATGAATGACTGCGAGGCTCCAGATGTCTTTGAGGACATCAATGACGTTAGAGACATGTTAGATAGTTTGTCAGACTGTTTACCTAAGGAAACCATGGACCTTGACTTGGTCCCCGAGCATATTTCCTTATCCTTAGAGTCTAGTTTGACCTTTCATATGGCCTCAGACTCGGTTGTTGATCCCTTTTGGGACACTTTAGACGTCTCCTCAAGAACGTCTTTGGAGATAGTGGATATTCTGTCTACTAAGCTTGCAGATGATTTTTTGCCTTCGACGGATATATTGGCCCTTCATTATTATGTCGATCCTTTCGACAACTTTCTAGACATTGGTCCTAGCATTTATAGTTACTTAGTGGACTGTGCATCCACTAAGTTTGGGGATTGCCCTTCTTATCTTATAGTCTCACATGCACTCTCTGCAATTCACAAAAATGTGAGACTGTCGTTCACTGAAAACTTTGTGTTCTGGGTGGACCCACAGATGTATCAGTTATTGGTTTACAGTTAATCACATATTTGTAATCCAGTAGGTATAATTTTTTCTATTTTTCAAGTCATCTGTTTTGTCTGGCTGAAGACGTTAAACTTAGCGCTTTCTGGGAGGCAACCCACTGTTAGGACGTTGGAATCAGGTAATATCTTTCCCTTCACCCTGTTATTTTTTGCATAGTCTTCAGAACATTGAGGACAATGTTCGGTTTAAGTTTGGGGATAGGGGATTGAATTTTTTGCTAAGACCTTATTTCAAAAATTCAAAAGGGGTTAAAATTTTTCAAAATTTTTAATTTTTGGATTGAAAACGTGAGTCTACTTGTTTTTGTTTGTTAACAGTTATAGAGTCTAGTTGATCGAGCTATTCGTTTGCTAAAGGTTTTTCCATGAATTTCGAGTCATGAAGTTATCTGTGCACTAGCCATGTGAGTGTTAGATAGGTGAAGAGTTGACTTTTCTGAGAGAACTTAATCGATCATTAGTGGAGACTTAACCCATCTGAGATTCTGAGCCTTTCTTTTTTGCTTTGAGTGACCTCTTCTGCGTTAACTCCGAGTAGAGTGAAAAGCTACCCAACCTCGCAACATTCATTAGAACTCATTTGATCTCTTGAGTTCAAATTTTACAACCACTAGGGATGTCATCAGGAAGCGAACCTTTCTCTTGTAGTCTGAGAAACTTGAAAGCAGTGTTAACTAGAGGAAGATAGGAACCTCATCCATCATTTAGAACCCTGAGAATAAGGCATGAAGCAAAGTGAAGAGAATATTACCAAGGAAAGAATAATGTGAAGAAAGTATTATTTTGAGTTTTATTACTAAAAGTGTATCAAAAAAAAAAAAAGAAAAAAAAATAGAATTAGAAAAAGAAAAAAAGAAAAAAGTGTTTGTTTAGTTGTGTTTATTCCCTGAAGTAGTTCTTGAAGATTTGAAGACGTCGAGTTTTCAAGAGTTCTAGCTCATCTTTAGTGTCTATCGACCTCTAGGAAGCATTGTTGGATAGTAGATCAGGTGAGAAGAGTTGGTTGGCTTCCCCATTTCGTATTAGTGGTTGTTTCCTTTCTATGAGATCAGTCGTTTACAAAAAAAATTAGTCCGTCTTTTGTAATGTGTTGAGTTTTTCTTCATTCTCATACTCGCACATTGAGTGAACCATCTCTGAGTGACTTGAATTTTCGAGTGTATGACCATGAGGCAACTGTCGAGGCGAAATGTATTGAAACGGTGATCGAGGTCTTGTCTGTTCGGAACCGAAATGATACTTATATTGGCTGGTCACGTGCACTTCGGGTTTTGGTTACTAGTGAAGAGATTTTTAGCATTTGTATGGTCTGGTTGACTTAGATTTTATTTTTATTAGCTTTCAAAAATCTACCGGATGAACATTTTTTTAATCCATATCATATTTAGACCCTTCTACATTTTTGAAATTTTTGAATTTTGTGGGTATATTCACTGCAAACCCTCACGAGACGAAACTCATCCTCTAGGGTAACCTAGAGGTTTAACGGCTTGTTGCACGTGCTAAGTGCAATCGTGATTCCCTACGAAAGTGGTGAAAGGGGTTTAGTTTATTTTTCTGTTTTGCTCGAGGACTAGCAAAATCTAAGTTTGGGGATGTTTGATGAGACATGAAAATGTCCCATCTGAATCTCTTAACCCAGGTTAGTTAGTCCAGTTCGAGCAGTTACTCTCATGAATTGTGTGTTTCTCTTGTCCAGGTGTCATCTATGGAATTGAGCACAGAAAATGGTTAACAACGGAAGAAAAACACGCCTAGGGGCATTTTGGTAACTTGGAGATTATTTTAGTCTGGTGATTAGGCCAATTTTGATGCTCGGATGAAAGTAGAGAGGATATTCAATAAAGAGGTAGCTGCAGATTTGAGATTGATGGAGATTATTCTTCATTTTTTTTGGAAGGAAGATTTAAAGGAGATTGAAGAATTAAGGAAGGAAGATTCGGTAGAAGAATTGTTTTGAATCTCAGAGCCAGCCATTAGAGTATAAAGAGAGAGCTTCATCACTGTCTTCATTATCTCATCTTTGAGGAGCTGAAATTGGAGTGATTTAAGAGTTCTTCTTCTTCTTCTCTGGGCATTTAAAGAAATATTAGAGAGAGAGAGAAGGAGAAGAACAGAGATAAATAAAGAGAATACTGTAAAAGAGAGAGAGAGGAAGCAATTCTGTAGTCTTTTTATTTCTTCTTTTTTTTCAAGAGGAGAGAATTGTAGAGAGAATCTCTGTTTTTTTTCTATTATAGAGAGAAGTGTAGAGAGTGAGCAATTGAGAAGAGAAGAAACAATTTGTCCTTCATCATATTTTCTTCTTCCCTCTTTTCTGTATTGTTAAAATAATTTCATTAAGTTGGACTTTCTCTTCTTTTCTGAGATAGAAGAAACAGAAAGAGAAAGAGAGAGAGAGAGAGAGTTGTTGAAAAGTTTGTTAACCCATCTCCTTCATCAATGGTCATCATCTTCTTTATCAAGGAATCTCTTATTTGGTGATCTCTCTTTCAATTATGTTGCTCTTAATTTTAGTAATGAAACTATTTATGAAATCTCTAATGAGCATGAGTAGTTAAATCTCCTTCTAGGGTTTTAGAATGAAACTCATTTTTGAACTTTTAAGAGACACAATCGAATTTGGTTAATTCTCTCTATCATGCTTCAAAGTCCAAGTTGTTTTAATTAGTTAAATTGATTTTCTCTTCATTGTCTATGCTTTTGGATTTGATGCATCATACTTAGGTTAAATCATTTGATGATGTATACTTATTAATTGATAGATAATAGTTTAGAGATCTCTTTTTCAAAACGAAACAATTATATTATAGTTCATCGGTTATACACGAAGATATCTCCTGGAATCAAGATAGTTCATTAACTTGAAATTCCGAGTTACAAAAATAGAGAATTAGTCGGTTGATTTCGTGTAGTTGAAAGTGATTATTTGGTGGATTCAAAAACCCTAGGACTTCTCCCATTTGAGTTCATTGTATCATAATTTGTTTTATTATTTTGTCCGTTATTTTATCACCAAAACCAAAACCATTTTCAAAATCTTATTACTTCCTAGTTTTAGAATAAGTTCAACTAGTCTCTGAGGAACGAACCGGTCTTACCGGAATTATTACTTGACGCCCGTATACTTGCGGGTGTAGACCTATTTAGGAAACTTTCTAGGCCCATCAACGTCGTGGGAGCTGAAGGGGCAGCTCCCGAGAAGCCACGTGCGCAGCTTTGGCGCGACCTAGTTCGATGGATTTTTCACGCACAGCGTGTCGGCCGGGACTGTCCCGCGTTGGTCTCTTGCGCCTCTGCAGCCTTTCGGGGCGAGCGGAGCGCATTGGAGCGACGCGGGCGGTTGACTGTCCGACGACGTGTTGGCGTGTGAGTGGTGTTTGGTTCGAGTGAGCTATTGGGCTTCCTGCTGTTCGCATGGGAACCTTCGGCTCTTGTTCCTGTTCAGTCGGCTCCCGACACCTTCGAGTGCCGGGCCAATATACGGTTCCTGTGCTGCATACCTTCCGCGGAGGCAACGAGTTGAGTCCGTAAATGTGTTTCTTTCTCTTAATATATGCCCATGTTTATGCGCCCTAAAGAGATCAAAAAGTATGGTACACCAAAAGCCACTGAAGGTGCTTTACGACTAAACTGACCTTGTTTGATAATTGAAGATCTTGTTACAAGTGGTACTTTTGTGCTAGATTTCGTTGCGCCACTCAAAAGGGGTTGGTTGAAGGTGATCGATGATGTGTTTTTAATCGATAAAAAACAAGGAGGAAGAGAGAATTTTGCTAAGAACGGGATTCGCTTTTATTCTATGATTAAACTTACGGAAATGGTTGAGATTTTGAGGAAACATGGGAAGGTTTCCAAGAGAAGGTGAAAAGGCTTTTAGCCGAGAAGAAGGAGACACCAAACCCTAAATTTTCTTGGTTTTTTTAGAGACAAAGTGAGATTTAGTGGGAGGGCATTTTTGGAACAATTTTTTTTTTCAAAATGACCTAATTACTAATTATCTATATTATTTTGAACTTTATCTATCTTTACACTTAATATTTTGGCGACTTCTAGTCATTAGGAAAAGTTTCTTGTGTTTTTTAACAATTATGAATAATTTTATGACCCAAACAATCATTTTCTATAAATATTATACATCATATGTTTATATTTTCCTTTACGAGTTCTTATTATATGAAGATCTTGTTATTCATTTCACTATCGATTTCTTTTACTATATAATAGGCTACCTCTCTCTCTCTCTCTCTCTCTCTCTTCCTACATATGTTTCTTCCTAGCTCTCTCTACAGATCTCTCACTAAGTGTCTCACTGTCTTTTTCCTAAACTTTTGTCTCTTAACAAGTAACTTTTTCTTTGCCTTTCTCTCTAACAACATAAAGAAAAACCATATTTCTACTAGTACAGCTGTAGCATTGTACTGTTAAGGTTAGGGTATCTTCAGTGGAAAGTTATTGGTAGTTATACCTAACTACTTCTGTACCTCTATCGATTCTTATGTATAATCACATGAGCGATAGCATTATATCGTAGGGTTAGGGTACCTCTTGCAGGAAGTTATGGTAGTTGATGCAAGGAGATTTCTAGAACATCTTTCAAAATCTTAGATATCATCAAATCTAGTTATTAGTAGTTTCCTATTTTTATTAGTAGAAAATTATTATTATTAGTATTTTTTAGGAAACTTTTTGAGTGTTAGATTTTGGTATTTTATTTAGAAGTTGTTAATTATAGATTGAATAGGTTTAGGAAAGCCTAATGCTATATAAAGGTGATCTAGTACTTGCACAATGTTGTTCAGTTTTATCAATAAAATTAAAGTATTTGGTTTATTCTTTGTGAAGTTTCGAGTTCTATAAGTCTTTAGACAAAGATTTAAGTCTTTTTTCGAGTTATATAAGTTTTAGACACAGATCTAAATTTTTTGTACCAAGTCTTAGACATATATCGAAAGGTTTTTCGGAGTTTTCCTGCGTCAGTTGGCATCAAGAAAGAGGATTCGCCTGGTTCGATATCGTCTACGCGAACATCACAACACATTGATGGATTTTCCAAAGATGCATCTAAAGTTGGTTTAAAAAAAATCATCTACTCTATTTTTCCATTACCAATTTGGTTGGAGAAATATTATATATCATTGTAATAATTTTTCAATTCAAGTGCACCCGCGTAGAGATTATGATGGGTAAAAGATGAAGTCAGAGATACCAATCTTCGAAGGTTATTTATCTATAAAATGCATGACAAAACAATTTAAACAATATATTTACAATTCAAGAGATGAAGGTAATAATGTTTCAAATTTAAAATCACCCACGTAGAGAGTATGATGAATGCATGACCAATGCAGAGAGACGAATCTTCGATGGGTATTTACTTATAGAAGAGTTCTTTGATTGGCTAGATTAGGTGGAACGACAGTTCCATATGTTAGGTATTATTCTAAATGAGAAGATAGTTAAAATCATTACTTTTAGGCTTAAGAGGAGTGCCGCGGAATGGTGGGATTGATTACAACGTCTAAGGATGAGAAAAGGAAAGGCACCAATCCAGAGTTGTCCGTCAATGAAAAAGAATTTGAGAAAGAGGTTCTTTCCTCCATGTTATCAACAACACTTGTTCCAGATGTACTAGAACTATACACAAGGGTTGCGCGTTTAGTGAGTGAATATTACGAGGAGCTCTCATTGTTGACTCAAAGAGACAATATGGAAAGTGTTATAAAACTTGTTAATGTTTTAACGCATCATTTTCTGAACGGATTAAATTTCAGTTTGAGATCTATTTTGAGACAAAAGGTCGGGTTAGTTACAATATGGATTATTCAAGACGTATGGAACTTAACCTTAAAAGCTGAAGCTTGGGAGTGGGACTATATATAGCAACTATGAATTTTGAAAGGAAGAATAACCTCGCTTTTGTACAAAAACAGCAATAAAAGTTCCCCTAGATAATGTTGAACCACCACGAATTGTGACCCCATACACAATTCAAATAATATTATTCATGAAGCAAAATCAGACGTTATTGCGTTCACGGCTAAGTCTCCTACTATCAATCTACACGATGAGATATTTGTTTATGAAGAAGTTATTTTAGTTAGTGAAACTCACTTGTAATGGAGGTTTGGTGCTTGAAATCTTTGAACAAGTTAAGAGAAGAAGGAGAAGAGAGGGAGAGAGAGAGAGGTGACTTCGGTTAATGCACATAAGGAAACAAAAAACCCTAGATCTTAAGAGAATCGAGTATTTTTTGGTAAAAAAAAATTGATTGTTGACCCTGAGCCGAGTAAATTGGCGCATAAAGGCACCGATCACCTAGCCATTTTGGGGGCTAGGCGGCTGAAGGCACCGATTCATGCCCTAGTCGATTGGGTCAGAGTCGATTAACGTGTGATCGACGCCCATGTGCCGATTTTTAAAGCTTAGATCTCAAGTTGTTTCAGATGGGTTGATAAGTCATTTATTGGAAAGTCTTCATCAAAGTTTATAGTTTTCAATCAGTGTACTCATGATCTACACAAGTTTATTATTAGGGTGAAAAAAGAGTTTCAGTCACATTACAGTTATATAAAGAAAATTCTTTGCGATTTAATGAAGTCCTCAGTCAAATCTGAAAGTTTGGTCATTCCTATTCATAATTCATGAAAATGATATATAAAGGGAGTATCAATCAAGATAACATTTAAGAAAATTAACACTTGTGGCAAATTTTTTTGAAGCGGAGGAGACTAATGCAGGTAATTTCCAGAAGATCTTTCAATAATCTTAACTATCATCAAATATAGTTATTTTAAGTAGTCCTATTTTGTTAAGTAAAAAATTTTACCTTTTTAAGAAACTTTCTAAGTTTTAGATTTCGGTATTTTATTTATTTAGAAATTGTTAATTCTAGTTTGATTAGGTTTACGAAATCCTAATGCTATCTAAAGGGGATCCAGTACTTGTTTAATGCAATTCAGTTTTATCAGTAAAATTAAAGTATTTCTTTTACTCTTTGTGAGTTTTGGGTTTTATAAGTCTCACAAGGCTAAAGGGTTTTAGAAGTTTTTCGTTGCGTCAGTAGTTGTGGCTAACTACTTGTTTACCTATATATGCGTCACAACATCTTTTACTGCAATTTTGGTTGGTAACACACAAACAACCACCATCGCGGCTCGCTCGTACTCTATCTCTTTAATAAATCTCATTCTATTTCTCTAACAACACTTTCTCCTCTCTAACACATCTCTTTCTCACATTTAGTCTTGAAATGAAAAAATATCAACCAGACTTAGCAATGGTGAATCGGCACCTCAACTTAACACATCCTTAATTTATAATTAATTAGCAATTAGGAGATGCCATATATATCACGTTGTAGTTTCGAGAGTATTTTTTGTCCATGTTAACTATTTTTCGGAGGATCCATCGTTTACAGTTTTCTTTTGATCAGTGTAACGACGTTAATATATCTCTTTCATTTTTTGAGAAATATTATCATCGTAATTATTTTTCAATTCAAGTGCACCCACATAGATTTCATGATGAGTAAAAGATGAAGGCAGAGATACCAATCTTCGATGGGTAAATTACCTATAAAAGGAATAACAAAACAATTTCAACAATATATTAACAATTAAAGAGATGAAGGTAACGATTTTTTAATTCAAATACACCCACGTAGAGACTACGATGAATACAAGATCAATGCAGAGAGACCAATCTTCAATGGGTATTTACTTATAGAAGAGTTCTTTGATTGGCTAGATAAGGTCGACGATAGGTCAATATGTTGGCTACTATTCTAAATGAGCAGATAGTTAAAATCATTACTTTTAGGCATAAGAGGAGTGTTGCAGATTGGTGGAATCAATTACAACTTCTAACGATGAGACAAAGAAAACACCAATCCAGAGTTGTCCGTCTATGAAAGAGAACTTGAGGGAGAGGTTCTTACCTCCAGATAATCAACAACATTTGTTCCAGATGTAACAGAACTGCAAACAAGGGTTGCGTTTAGTGGGTGAATATTACAAGGAATTCTCAAAGTTGACTCAAAGAAACAATATGGAAAACGTTACAGAATTTTATAATGTTCCAACATATCGATTTCTGAATGGATTAAAATTTAGTTTGAGAGAAAATGTTGGATTCATTACAATATGGAATATTCAAGGCGCATGCAACTTAGCCTTAAAAGTTGAAGCTTGGAAGTGGGAGTATATATAGGAACTCTGAATTTTGACGGGAAGAACAACCTCGCTTTTATACAAAAAAGATAAAAAAAAATCACCCCTAGAGAATGTTTAACCACCACGAATTGTGACCATAGAGAACTCAAATAATATTATTCATGAAGCAAAATCAGACGTTATTACGTTCACGGATAAGTCTCCTAGTATCAACTTACATGATGAGGGATTTGTTTTTGTAGTTGTTTTAGTGAGTGAAACTCACTTGTAATGGAAGGTTGGAGCTTGAAATCTTTAAACAAGTTAAGAGAAGAATGAGAAGAGAGAGAGCGAGGTCAATTCAGCTTAGGCACATAAGGAAACAAAAAACCCTAGATCTTAAGAAAGTCGAGTTTTTTTTGTGAAAGTCTTCAGTCAAATCTGAAAGTTTGGTGATTCCTATTCATAACTCACGAAAAAGATATATCAAGGGAGTACCAATCACGACAATTAATACTCGAGGGGATTTTTTTTTGTGTGAAGGAGACTAAATATAGGGAATTTCCAGAAGATCTTTCAAAAATCTTAAATATCATCAAATCTAGTTATTTTAGTAATTGTTAATTTGTTAAATAAAAATATTATTTTTAACAATTTTATTTTTTTAGGAAACTTTCTAAGTTTTAGATTTTGGTATTTGATTTATTTAGAAGTTGTTAATTCTAGTTTGATTAGGTTTAGGAATTCCTAATGCTATATAAAGGGGGCTAGTACTTGTTTAAAATTGAAGTATTTCTTTTAGAATTTTTGGGCTTATAATCCAAAAAACGGACCCTAATAGGACTTTTAGTCCTCTCTAATCCTATAAAGGGTTTCAAAACCAAAAAAAATAATACAAATGGATATCTAGTCCATTTGGTGTCATCTAGAGAGAAAACACAAATCCCTAGAATACCAAATAATTTATAATACCTAAACTAACCTTCCATATATATAAAATCTAATTTAAGCTCAAATCAACCAATATTCGTTTTCCTATTTTATCTCCCTGTTTCTCTCTCCAATTACCGACTCTAAAGGAAGAAAGAAATCTTTATCTTCCTTAAATTTGTAACCGAAACCTTCTCTTCCTATCTTTCTCTCTCTCTCTACATCTTCATCTTCTGAAACTATCCTCCATTAAAACAAAAAACTTTGTAACCGAAACCTTCTCGTCCTATCTTTCTCTCTCTCTCTACATCTTCATCTTCTGAAACTATCCTCCATTAAAACAGAAAACTGAGTTTCTAAGTTCAGGTAAAACTCAAACCAAATTTTATGTTTTCTGATTATGTTTCGATTGAAAATCTTTCATTAACTTGTTTTATTATCATTAGAGCTATTCAAAATCATCATCTTAATCGTTAATCAGGTAAACAATTTTCTTATTTGATGATTATGTTTCAGATCAAGAAAGTTATTATTGTCTTTCTCTCTCTAAAGTTTGTATTAATGATCACGATCTTCATGAGATTAATACTTCATTTCTAAATCTTACAAATCGAGTTTACTTATTGTTTGCAATCAATCGTCATATCAGTTATCAATAGATTTGGAGTTTTTGCAAAGTATGATATTCAAATTTTCTTCAGATCTGATTTTTTTCCGTACAGATTGATGAAACGTGATTTTTTCGCACGGTTACTCATAACAGAATTAACATAATATATACTTTAGAATAAGTTACCATAATGTAACGTAAATTATATAAACTTTTCCCTGCGATGTTTATCAAATTGAGAACATGATATATGTTCTGGTTCTGCAAATTTTTCACGAATAACATTAACATTATATTATTTTGTGTAAATCATACGCAATTTATGGAACATTATGTATGATTTAATATCAAAACAGTTCTCGTTTCATTATTAGAACATCTTTGATTTACATATGTAAATCCTGTGTACTTTTCTGTAAAATACATGTAATTTATTCAAATGTTCATATAATTTACTGCAAATAATATACTTGTATATATAATTTATTTGAATTAATCTATCTCACTTTGTTATCACAGATGGAGTTCCAGACAGAATCATCAAATCAAAATAAGGAAATCAAACTGAAATCAGATGGTTGGGATAAGATATTTACAGAACTAGTACAGTTATTTCCTGGGGGTGCAAAAGCTTTTCAATATGCTCTTAGGCAATATAGCATCAACACCGGGCATGATTTCAAATTCATAAAGAATGATTATAAGCGTGTTACTGCTGTCCTGTTGAAGATTGCAAATGGATAGTGCATGGATGGACACCATTGAAATGCGATTCTATGTTCATATTGAAAGACATGGAATGGAAACATGATTTCATTATTTGTGATAAATGTCTCATTATTTTTCATAAAGTTTGCATAATTTATTGTAAATTATACATAATATCGTATTTACAGTTTAGGTATATAACGTTTAAAATTATACTTTATCATTAGTATATCAGAATTTGTTGTACATCATTAAATCCCATTGTAAAACATACTTATTGTATATCTGTATACAATATAAATTCCTTCATATAAATGACCACTATCAGAAATTACAAGGTTTGAACGATTAAAAACTTTTAATTTTTTGCTGTTATCATTGGTTATTTATAAAAAATTACCGAATCCTGTGGTAAATCACGAATACTTGTGAATAAATTATACATACTTTACAGTAGTTTAAGTTATACCCGACAGAAATTGACATAATTTATCAAACATATCTCTAAAAATTGATTTATGACGAAGCTTTGAACATCAGAAACTATGTCACAACAGAAAAAACCATAAAAATCAACCCAAAATCTCACCATAACGTTGAAACAAACTTCTTTATGATGAAAAATAACCATACAAAAAAAACTTGTGAATAAATTATACATACTTTACAGTAGTTTTTGTTAGGATTTTTGTTTCTGATTGATTCGGATAATAGGAAAGAGAAAATTGATTTGGTTTCTAAATCTGTAAAGAAGAGAGAGAAAATTAATTTGGAAATATCCGTGGTGATGACGTTTCGTTTTGGTTAGGATTTTTGTTTCTGATTGATTCGGATAATAGGAAAGAAAAATTTTGCTTTCCAAATCTGTTTAGAGGAGAGAGAAATTATGATTTGTTTCTATCCATTTTTTTCTAATAAATCTTCATATTTTTTGCTAATAAATCTCCACAATTTTTGCTAATAAATCTCCACGTCAAATTTGAGCGTGGGACATTGACGGTAATGTGTTTAGAAAGTGAGGGTTTTTATGTCCATAATGTAAAAGGACTAAATATCCATATTTTGAGAAGATTAGATCATAAACCTTTTTTGAACATTATTTTGGTCTATATACCCATCGACCCTTTCTTTTATTCTTTGTGAGTTTCATGTTTTATAAGTCTCAGACATAGGTATAAGACTTTTCCTAAATTTTTTATGTTTTAGTCACAAATCTAAAGGTTTTTCAGAGTTTTCCGTTGCGTCAGTAGTTGTGCCTAACTACTTGTATACCTATATATGTGTCACGACACCTTTTACCCCAATTTTAGTTGGTAACAACCACCATCACTGCTCGCTCATACTGTCACTCTAACAAATCTCTTTCTATCTCTCTAAGAAATCTCTCTCCTTCTCTCTAACACATATTGATGCAGGCGCATAAGCGTGTGGGCCCACGTCCACGCATGCCCACACCCTATTGGGTCATAATAGTAGTTTATTTAGTAGAAGAGAAGTTACTTTAATTTGATATTTCTTTATTTTTAAAGTTTCTATGTTTGAGTAGTTTATTATTTTAGGAATCCTAGTTTGAGTCTATCTAGGAAGGTTTATTATCTTATAAAAGGAGATCTAGTCTATGTTATTATTCACCTTGAAGAGAAAACCAAATCAAAGTTTATAGTTTATTAAGTTTATTCAGTTATTTTATCGTTCTTCCTTTACTTTATTTATCGTTTTTATATTTCCGCTGCGTCTACATCAAGTGGTATTCAGAGCCATTTTTTTTAACCAATCACAATGGTTAATCCTACCGTTCCTACTCCAACAATCAAAGAGATCACACCAACTTTTGCCTCCGAATGGGACAACATCAACAAGAAGTTATCCTCGGTTACAAAATTGGAAGAAGCTTTCGAAAATTACAAGAAGGAAAATATGGAAAAATTCGATCAAGTCAATGATTCCATCATGAAGTTATCTAAACAAATCGAAGGCATATGTAAGTCTCCCTCTTTTACCACCGCTCCTTCATCTACTACTTCCATTCAAGCATCATTACCACTTCCAACCACAACACCAATTTCAATTCCCCTACTTGGTCAACCTATCACTAACCCATACCTGACCACATTCCTCCCACCGATTCACATCAACACTACACCACCACTCTTACCGGTTTTCCCATTAACATACATAAACCTTACAACCACTCCAACCACACCACCTTTTTCCTTCAACGACCACCAATCTACTACCAACCCAAGTATAACCCAACCATACCCATTCCAGACCCCTCGGCAATATTATTCACCAAGCACCATTCCACTCGAAACCCACCACCAAAACCGCAACCCCGAACCCTCATCTCTACCGACACCACCACCATCCACCACCCAAATAACCCTACCCCAATATCACCAACATGTTCCTGTTTCCCTCCCAATCTTTTGGTGTCAAACACCATCACCAACACAACAAACCTCTCCTTACTATTCCATACCCCCAACACTTCTACCAGAAATTTTTGAATCTTCCATATCCCCAACACTTCTGTCAGAAAATTTTGAATCTTCTCCTCAAGTTGAAGCTCAGTTATCAACACACCCAAGTAATCAAAACCCAGAATTTAGTGAAGGAAAAGAAGAACAAAAAGCAATTATCAAAACCCATCACAACCAAGAAGAAGAACAACAAGAGAAACAATTAAGAAAAAGAGGAACAAGAAGAACAACCCAGAATTTTCCGAATCAATTATGTCCCACATCGCCGCTTTCTCTATCAAATCTCTTCCTACCAAATTTTCTTCAAACAATTAAGAAAAAGAGGATCAATTTTCCAATTCTTACAATGAACCTATACTCAATGGTCAAAGATCAGATACCAATTGAACAACTTCCATCTAGGTTTCACATATCAATTGAAGAAAACAAACAGTGGGCTACAGGTATTGATCACGTTAGAGTACATAAACTACATGAAGATGAACTTGGAAAAGTCAATTTTGCGTGGCATATCTACACTACATGGTTCCATATCGATATCTTAGTTAGCGATGGTTATGCTTATACTTTGGCTATTGATGAAGTATTTTGGAAATTTGTTACAATTACTCTTACTTCACACTTGCTCATAGTACTTCACACTTTCTTGAAGATTAAGTGGTTGTGCCTACCGTGGGAAGATGGCGAGATGAACATTATTTATTCACTAAGGTTAATTTTGCGAGAATCATTGACATATGAGTTTGGGTACGAGGTTGACGATTACTTGCACATTAGTATTCTTCCATTCCAGTGCAAACTTCGTTCGAAGTGGGAATTACGGATCACCATGACAAAGTTCATCGTCTGCGGGTGCATCAACTTGTTTTCTTCATCGAAATCGGTTCGGGACGAACCTTCTGGGGAACAGGGTGCTGATGCAGGCGCATAAGCGTGTGGGCCCACGTCCACGCGTGCCCACACCTTATTGGGTCATAATAGTAGTTTATTTAGTAGAAGAGAAGTTACTTTAATTTGATATTTCTTTATTTTTAAAGTTTCTATGTTTGAGTAGTTTATTATTTTAGGAATCCTAGTTTGAGTCTATCTAGGAAGGTTTATTATCTTATAAAAGGAGATCTAGTCTATGTTATTATTCACCTTGAAGAGAAAACCAAATCAAAGTTTATAGTTTATTAAGTTTATTCAGTTATTTTATCGTTCTTCCTTTACTTTATTTATCGTTTTTATATTTCCGCTGCGTCTACATCACATATCTTTCTTACGTTTTCTCTTGAATTGAAAAGAAAACCAGCCAGACTTAGCAATGGTGAATCCGCACCTCAACTTAACACATCTTTAGTTTATAATTAATTAGAAATTAGGAGATGACATATATATTATGTTGCTGTTTTGGAAGTATTTTTAGTCCATTTTAACATTTTAAGAGGATCTGTTGGTTGTAGTTTTCTTTTAATCAGTATAACGAGTGTAATATATCTTTTTCATTTTATGAGAAAGAGTATAACTGATAGTTACGCTTTCACACACCAACCTAAATTTAATGTAATATTAAGTTTGTACACAAAGGCAGACCCATAAAGGAACCAGTACGACTTGAAACTTAGGTCTTCTCTATTACTCTTATATATCATATAAATTTTTGTCCATGTCTTGCATATCGCGTAAGTGGTATGGGTAGGTAGGTTAAGTTTCGCAAACTAAATATTGGTTCTAGGGTTCAAAATCCAATATGTTCCTCTTACTCTTTCATTTTTTTACTTTGAAACTTTTCTTTTTCTCTTAGGAGTAATTATCTCTTAACCTCCAAACATAACCAACTCATCATTCTAACTCCGAGGACTCCGAACATGTCATCCATGAGGCAAACTTTTTTTCTTTTAGAGAGAGAAGAAAAAAAATATTTATTTTTTCTTTCAGAAAGAGAAAGAGGAAAAAAATAATTGTTTTTTTTTTATGTTTGAAGGTTGCCGGCCGGCGACCTTCGCCAGTGAAGACGATGAGGTGGCGAGAAGATGAGGTGGTAAAGAGAGGTTATGAGATGGAGGAGAGAGAAATGATGACTGGTTAACGGAGTTATAACGGTAACTCAAAAAGGGGGTTATCTGGGTATTTTTCATAAAATAGGGGGCTAGGCAGGAAGCTGGTCACAAAGTTAGGAGCTATTTGGGAAATAACCCTAAAATTAAATCAAGATGACAATTAAAATTCATATTTTTTTATTGTTCTTCCAAGTTCATGTTAGATATATGAAAAATGGAAAACGTTTTCTCTAACATCTGTTATTCAGAAACTGGATAGCCACAATGTCCTAATTTTGTAGTTATTTTAAGCAAGACAAACAATTTTTTAAATCTTGCAACCGGAGGTTTATCCAGTCATTTGGGGCTTTTGGTAAAATAAGTACCCTTTTCAAATGACCGTATCTTTTCTCTAAACATTTCCATAATACAGGTGAGTCTTTTTGATTTAAAGATTCGAATTTAAGTTCTTAACACAAATGATGGCGGATCACAATCAGGGTCGCTGGGTGTCTGTAAAGAAGTTCATTATTTCCCGCATAAATTGTTTTCTCTAGTTGTTTAGCTTCCAAATGGGCTTCTATTTCGAGCTTCCAAGTGACATAATTTTTCTCCGACAAGTCAAGGGTTGTAAAATCAAAACTTATTGGATTCGACGTATTAAACTTGAAAGATTACGATTATCTGTAAAATTTTGATAGTCTCTTTGAGTTGAATGGAATTTCCTCTATAGTTAGAGCGTCGTGTTAATAACGTTTTAAATTAACTAAACCATGAGTTGCAACTATGTAATGAGAGATGAAGAATAAACTAAGACAATAAAATTTAAAGTTCGCGGCTTCCAATCAACTCAACTTCCACCGCCACCATTTCCATCTTCATAACCAAAGGTCAGTGAGTGGGTGGAAGCTTCAAAGTTGGCAAAGAAGAACATCAACAGAGAAGACGAGATAGAAAAAAACAGAGGTGCGTTGATAGACCGTCGAATCTCACGAGATATCAATCCGCCACCATTATTTCTCTCTCATCGAGTTCGTTCTTCAGTCAAAATTTTATGTTTTGTACAGTCTAAAACTCTACCCGCATAATAAATCAAGTCCTAGATTCAGAAGCCCTAATTTGTTTCTCTCTCTACAATTCAAGTACCATCTTGTACAACCCCTTTGATTTACTTGTTGGTCTTTAGCTCTTTAACTCATCTCTTCTAATTCACTCTATAATTATCTATCTTAGACATTAATATTTACAGTTTATCTCAATTTTTGAAGTAGTAGTAGTTCGATAATTTAGTTATTTTATTTCATTACTTTGTTAAATTATTGATCTTTTAATGGAAGAAAAAACTAGGGTTTCTGGAAGTAAGGTCGGTAATCAAAATTGAGTTTTGGATGATAAGATTCGTACTAGTTAGATGAATATGAGGATACTAATATGAATGAGGCATTTGTTGATTTTGATTCGGTTGTTCCTGATGTATTAATTGACGATTCTTCAAATGCAGGAATTGATGCTTGTTTTTTCAGGGTATTGATAGAAGAATTGAAAGAAGAGAAGAAGAAGAAGAGACAAAGCAAATAGTTATGAAGTTGGAGGTGGCGGGCGGGTATTGGTGATGGGAATTTTGGGGTTGATGTGAAGAATGAAGATTATGGGTCAAGTGACTAACTATATAAATTTCTGGGCCAAAACAAAATATGCCTCTGAAGTCAATCTTGATTGATCAAGTCTTTATGCTCCGGAAATTTTTCTTTATTCTCCAAAGCCGCAGCCAATCTAAATTGCCGTTTATTCTCTATCTAAAACCGTTTTTCAGATCTAGTCAATTTCTCTGGCGAAGGGTCCTCCCTTCGCCGGAACTTTTATGTTTCCTGTTTTAGTTTCTTCCTCTCCTCTCTTTCTCTCTTTTTCAGTTCCTCTCCTCTCTTTCTCTCTTTTGCAGTTTAAAGATTTACCAATCTCATCTCCTCCTTTAACCCACACCTTCTGTTTGTGATGGATGTGAATAGAAACCTAATTGGTTTCTAAGTGCTTACATGTTATTATCTCAACAAACATCTTTTATTCATCATGATTCTTTTCTTCACCTTTTATCTTTAGACTATATTGGTAAAGAACAGAAGAGAAGGAAGACTCCCCTTCCATCTAACCGTTTCCTCAACAAAATCTCTTTGGATTGAAGAAGAACAGGAAGAAGAAGAAGAAGGGTTGGTCCTTTTTATTATCTATCAAGAAGGGCTGGTCCTTTTTCCCTATTATTATTGTTTGTTCTTAACATTAACATTATGTAGTTCCTCCAAGTTTATATTTATGTATCTGTAATGGTTTAGTTCCTCCATGTTTATTTTATTTTATGAAGAAGAAGAAGAGAAAAAGAAGAAGAAGAATAGGAAGAAGAAGAAGAAGAAGAAGAAGAAGAAGAAGAAGAAGAAGAAAGGAAGATGAAGAAGAAGAACCAGTAGATGCCAAGCCAAACCCATCGGTGGTAATGTGATTTCTATGGTGGTGAGATGGCGACGATTTTCCGGTGACGGAAGTGGTTTTCTGTCGGCAACGGCGATTTTCCGGTGACGACGACGGTTTTTCGGCAAGAAGGCGATGGTTCTTTTATTTATTTTTCTGTAATATTTTGTCGACCTTTAGGGTCTTTTCATTCACGATCTTTAGGATCTTTTGTCGGCCTTTAGGGTCTTTTGTTTTGAGTCAGTGTCTAGTCCCATTTCTTTCTCTTCATGAGGCACTTTGCATTTAAATGTATGTAACTCTCATGAAGTTTTCAGAGGAGAGAAATAAATGATGTATCATCCATGTAAACAATGTGATTTTATCACTTATTAATGGAAATGGTTCCCTTGGCTTCAAAAAAAAAAAAAGTTACAGAGATCGGGAGTCTTCATACCCAAAATAAGTGTCTATAGAGATGACACATAAGGTAAGAAGGTGTAAGATATATGAGTATTAAAGCAAGCATGAAGGCACTTCATCCTTGCATGCAAGATGTGGAGATTAATCTCTCCTGCTGAGGGCACCTCGTGACTTCAAGCTTAAGGAATGATAATTTATGAGCAGCCACAGTGCCCCATAACATTAAAGTATAATTTTTACTATATAATTGGACTTTTCTCACATGTGTGAACTCTTTCTAATTATTTTGTTCATATTTAAGACATAATGACAATGTTTTCAATTGCAGGATAAGCTATTTGTTTGGCTGGTGCCCTGATTCTTTGGTCCATCCACCAAGTGGAAACGTCAAATTGATTTTCTGACGGATACGCCATTTTGGCCTTCTTTTTCACTCTTAGGACATGTGATTTTTGTCAAGCATGATATTTTAGACTGAAAGGTATCAATTTGGCATGATCCTAGTCAAGGTTGTTGGGGTCCCTCCTTATAATAAAAGGACTACAGTTGGAATAGATTTCTCTTATTTCTTGTTTGGGGAAAAAATAGAAGTTTCTATTTTTTCAAGTCTAAAAAGAAATTCCTATTTCTTTTGGTAAACCTCCCTATTTATCATTATAAAAGGGAATGAAAGGGAAGAGATTATGTTATAACTAAAAGTCGCGGAAGCTATCGAACCTATCCTAGAAATTAACGAGGTTCGGCTTTAAAGCCTACGTCCTCGGGCGAACAAGAAATCTTTATTGAAGGATAGATGAAGACGACTAACACAACCCGCAAGTTCGTCCCAAGATGGTACCGCATAGAAATTAACCTTCTATACTAGATCTTCGACGACCGAGAAATTTAACACCGCTCAAAAACTATGAAAAATTTCTCTCACTCTTGCTCTCTCTCTAGCTCTCTAAAGAAGAGTTGTTGTTGCTTGTGTTGGTTGTTGGTGTTTTCATTGGCACTAAAACCCCCTATTTATAATAATATAAGCCGACTCAATTGAAATCAAAATTGGAAACTGCCTCTTAAATTGAAACCAATTGAAACCGCCTTTGTACACAAAACCGCCTACAACCATCTTTACCGCCACAGCCATCTTGTTTCTGAATTTAGAAACTGCCCTCTTACAATTCTCCACCTCGTACACAATTTGATACTCTTCAAATTTTGGACGAATACCAGGATATTCCTTGTAAGATATATCTGCTTCTTGTAACTTCATCCGACTGCACCATATGACCATGGTTGCCTACGTACCCTTTTACAGGATCAAGCCTACCGTAGTTCTACCAACCCTTCACATAGAGATTACCTTGTCGCCATTACGCCCTTTCGGGCAACTTAACACGAGCCGATTTGTAGCAATTTCAGGCAATGCTGAAACTTGCTACACGTCACCACTTTAGTCAACATGTCCGCGGGATTCTCATCTGTGTGTACCTTCATGAGAGAAACATCACCTTCCTCTATGACATCTCGTACAAAGTGATACCTGACATCGATATGCTTAGTGCGAGCATGATGAACCTGATTCTTCGCCAAGTGGATCGCACTTTGACTATCACACCATAAATCTACGCACTCCTGCTTAACCCCTAGATCATCCAGAAGACCCCAAAACCACAATGCTTCCTTCACACCCTCGGCCATAGCCATATACTCGGCCTCCGTAGTAGATAACGCAACTGTAGATTGTAACATTGATCGCCAACTAACTGGAGCACCATGTACCCTAAATACATAACCAGTAGTAGATCTTCTTCTATCTAGATCGCCAGCATAATCCGAGTCAACATAACCGCTTACCTGACATGTGTCTCCACCAAAGCACAAACCCGTATCAACAGTACCCTTCAAGTATCTCAAGACCCACTTCACAGCTTCCCAATGTGTCTTCCCCGGGTTTGCCATAAACCTACTAACCACACTGACCGCCTGTGAAATGTCCGGACGAGTACACACCATAGCGTACATCAAACTGCCAACTGCACTAGCATACGGTATACGATCCATATGATCCTTCTCCACCGTAGTAGTGGGAGATTGTTTTCCCGAGAGCCTGAAGTGTGGTGCCAAAGGTGTTGACACCGCCTTCGCATTCTGCATCCCGAACCGAGAAACTACTCGTTCGATGTAACCTTTCTGATTCAAGTACAGTTTCTTACTTGACCGCTCTCTCTTAATCTCCATTCCCAGTATCTTCTTTGCAGCGCCCATGTCTTTCATCTCAAACTCTTGACTGAGTTGAGATTTCAACTTATCTATCTCCACCATGCTTCGAGAAGCAATAAGCATGTCATCCACATACAAAAGTAGATAAATAAAGTCACCTTCGCGAAGCTTCTTGATGTATACACAACAATCATAGTCACTTCTGCGAAAACCATGCTTTAGCATGAAAAAATCAAATCGTTTGTACCATTGGCGAGGGGATTGTTTCAATCCGTAAAGAGACTTCCTCAAACGACATACTTGATTTTCTTTACCCTCAACCTTGTATCCCTCAGGTTGAGCCATATAAATTTCTTCTTCCAAATCTCCTTGCAAGAAGGCGGTTTTAACATCGAGTTGTTCCAGCTCAAGATCCCTGTGAGCAACAATACTCAATAGCACCCGAATAGAAGTATGTTTCACGACCGGTGAGAAAATCTCATTGTAGTCGACCCCTTCTTTCTGTGCATAACCCTTGGCCACTAGTCTTGCCTTATACCTTGTACCCTTGATTTCGGAAGAATCCTCTTTCTTCTTGTACACCCATTTACAACCAATAACAGACTTACCTTCGGGCAATGGGACAACCTCCCATGTCTGGTTCTTGTGAAGAGACTCCATCTCTTCTTGCATAGCAACCAACCAACTCTCTCTTTCCGCCGCGGTAATAGCTTGTTTGAAGGTGACCGGCTCGTCGTCTTCCACCGAGAGTGCATATTCAACCACATTTGTCTGCCCGTAATGCCTAAGAGGTTTGTCTGACCCTAACCTCTGTACCGGCTTATATAACCGTTTCGGACTAGTGTGTACCGAAACATCCTGCTGTTGTTGTTGTAAAACTTGTGTACCTTCCCCTTGAACCTCCTCATGATCGGGTTCATCAATTTCCTCATCCTGAGTATTATCCTGATGCTCCACCTGATCATGATTCCTAGAAACCCGTTGGTCTTCGATTTCTACTTCCACTACTTGAGCTTTAGTAGACCCAACATCACCACAACTAGGCACCGTAGCTTTCGCCATAGCTACAATAGATGACTCATCAAACACTACATCTCTGCTGATTACAAACTTCTTGTCTTCCGTACACCATAACCGATAACCCTTGACTCCTGTAGCATATCCTAAGAAAATTGCCTTCTTTGCTCTATTGTCAAGTTTGTTACCTTCAACATGGTAATAGGTCGTACAACCGAAAACCTTAAGTCTCCCGTAATCTTCATGTTCACCTGACCACACCTCGTAAGGTATGCCGCCATCTAAAGAAGAATGTGGAGACCTGTTCACAATATAACAAGCTGTAGCAACAGATTCTGCCCACCATTCTACGCCTAATCCCGAATTGGAGCGCATACATCTAGCCTTCTCAAGTAGTGTACGGTTCAATCTCTCTGCGACTCCATTCTGTTGAGGTGTGTTTACTACTGTCCAGTGCCTCACAATGCCTTCCTGATTACAAAACTCCTTGAATGCCACATCCGTGTACTCGGTCCCATTATCCGACCTTAACGTCTTCAGCTTTCGACCAGTTTTGTTCTCAACCATTGCTTTCCACACCAGGAATGTGTTGAATACCTCATTCTTATGCTTCAGAAAATAAAGCCAGACAAATCTCGAATGATCATCAACGAATGTAACAAAATACCTGGAACCACCCTTGGAAGGTAACTTTGCCGGTCCCCAGACATCGGTGTGTACGTAGTCTAACACCTCTTTGCTCCTGTGCTTGCTTGTAGAGAACGTCACCCTGTGTGCCTTCCTGAACACACAATGCTCACAAAACTCCATGCAAGGCTTCTTCATGTCCTTCAACAAGCCTTTCCCGCACATCAGAGATAGACCCTTTTCTGACATATGCCCAAGGCGCATATGCCAAAGCCTCGTACTAGCCGTTGGATCCCTTCCACTGATTCCTACTGCTACATCTCCAGTAATTGTTGTCCCCAAAAGTTTGTATAAATTACCGTAACGAGTACCTCTCATTACCACCAAAGAACCCTAAACGACTTTTATGGAGCCATTCTCTATAATTATCTTACAGCCGTTCCGCTCCAACACACCAAGGGAAATTAGATTTTTCCGCAAATCGGGTATGTGTCTTACGTCCGTCAATGATCTCACCACTCCATCGTGCATCTTGATCCGTATTGTTCCGAGTCTCACAGTTTTACATATACTATCATCACCCAGTATAACTGTACCACCATCTATACTCCTATAGGTAGTAAACCACTCCCTATTTGAACACATATGGTGTGACGCCCCTGAATCAAGCATCCACTTATCGAAGATTTTCTCAGACACCTCTGTCACCGAGAAACATTCGTCCGCCTCTTCTGACACATATCCCGCCTCTTGCATCTCTTGTTTCTCCTTGTAGCCTTCGTTCTTTTGCTTCAACTTTCTCTTTGGACAAGCCGCTTTAAAGTGGCAAAGCTCACCACAACTAAAGCATGTTTTCTTGAAAGAGCCTCTAGATTTGGATCTAGATTTCCCGCCCTTTCCCTTTCCCCTTTCATTACTCCCCCCCCCTCGTTACAAACAACCCTTGTGCTTGTTCTTTGTCTACTCCACCCGACGCCATACTGCTAGTAGCAACCTTACGAAGGTCATCCGCTAATAGCGAATTTCTCGTCTCTTCCATGCTTAGACTATCACCAACAAGCATCAAAGTTTGAACAAGGTTCTCATAGGATTTAGGCAATGAAAGTAACAATATGAGGGTTTGGTCTTCATCCTCAACCTTAACATCAATATCCTTCAAATCTGAGATAATCCTGTCAAACCTATTCACATATTCCTGAATAGAAGAACCCTCTTCCATTCTACATGTGAATAATTTGGATTTTAAGTAGACCCGATTCGTTAAAGTTTTCGTCATGAAACTGCTTTCTAGCTTTAACCACACACCCGCCACCGTTGTTTCTTCGTCTACTAGGAACGCCACGTCCCTCTCAAGACACAACATAATGGTAGCCCGTGCTTCGAGGTCTAACTCTTCCCAATCCTCATCTGACATATCTCCTGGTTTCTTTCCCGTCAACGTCTTGTGTAATTTTTGCGAGATTAACAGATTCTTCATCTGCATCCGCCAATAAGAAAAATCATTTTTCCCATTGAACTTCTCTATCTCATATTTCCCTGATTTGACCGTACCACTTCTCGATCCCATCTTCTCTTCGTTCAATCTCAACAAGGCTCTGATACCAATTGTTATAACTAAAAGTCGCGGAAGCTATCGAACCTATCCTAGAAATTGATCCGATTATGAAGATTAATCGAAAAGCTAAGTCAAAATCAAATATGCGAACAGAATTTAACGAGGTTCGGCTTTAAAGCCTACGTCCTCGGGCGAACAAGAAATCTTTATTGAAGGATAGATGAAGACGACTAACACAACCCGCAAGTTCGTCCCAAGATGGTACCGCATAGAAATTAACCTTCTATACTAGATCTTCGACGACCGAGAAATTTAACACCGCTCAAAACTATGAACAAAAAATTTCTCTCACTCTTGCTCTCTCTCTAGCTCTCTAAAGAAGAGTTGTTGTTGCTTGTGTTGGTTGTTGGTGTTTTCATTGGCACTAAAACCCCCTATTTATAATAATATAAGCCGACTCAATTGAAATCAAAATTGGAAACTGCCTCTTAAATTGAAACCAATTGAAACCGCCTTTGTACACAAAACCGCCTACAACCATCTTTACCGCCACAGCCATCTTGTTTCTGAATTTAGAAACTGCCCTCTTACAGATTATACACAACAACTTCCAGAACAAAGAGAAGTCAGAGAAAGAGAGATTTCTGAAGTGGTTCTTTCAAGAGAGATTGAAAGAGCAGAATATTGGTTTGAAGAAAAGAAGATTATTAATCTTGTGAAGCAATTTAGTTTGTGGTTATCTTCTTCAACCTTTAGTAATCTAGGATTTGTTCAAATCCTAAGGAGTAAGAGATTTTATTTCTTTGTTTCTTTGTTCAGTTTATCCACCATAGGTTTGGTGAAGAGTTGTCCAAGAGTGTTTCTACACATCTTGAAGAACTGTGTAAACCATTATTTAATTATAGTGGAAGATTTCTGGACTAGGTCCCGTGGTTTTTTACCTTCTAGTTTGGAGGGGTTTTTTGCCACGTTAAATAATCTTGGTGTCTCTACTTTTACTTTCGCATCGTTTATCTTCATATTCCTGAACAAGTTAATTAGGTTATTTTTCCTAACAAGTGGTACCAGAGCTAAGGTTGGATTTATTGTTCAGAAATATGGAAGTGAATACTAATCGCATGATTAGTTTAGATGGAGAAAACTACTTGATGTGGAAAGCAAAAATGGAAGATTTGTTATACTGCAAAGACCTAGCTGCACCCATTGAAAATCACGGTACAAAACCGATGAAGATAGATGAAGAAGACTGGAAGGTATTAGATCGTAAGGTTGTTGGATTTATTCGACAATGGGTAGAACCCAGTGTTTTTCATCATGTATCGACGGAGACTTCCGCTTATAGTCTATGGAGGAAATTAGAAGAATTGTATGATCAGAAGACAGCTGCCAAAAAGGCTTACTTGTTCAGAAAGCTAGGAAAATTACAATATAAAGAAGGAACCTCAATTGCTCAACACTTGAATGAGATGAAAAGTCTAGTAAACCAGCTTTCTGCAATGAAGTTAGTTTTGGATGATGAGTTGCAGGCCTTACTTCTTCTAAATTCTTTACCAGATAGTTGGGAGACATTGGTGGTGTCTCTTAGCAATTCTGCTCCTGATGGCATAATGCATATGAATCACGTAACAGGTAGTTTGTTGAATGAAGAAACAAGAAGGAAATCATCGTCAAACGAGTCTCATTCAGAGGCACTTGTTACAGAAAGACGGGGGAGAGGTAAAAGTAGAAAACCTCATAACCGTGATAAGTCAAGGGGGAGATCAAAACCAAAGAAAGAAGTTAGATGTTTTGGTTGTGGAAAAATGGGTCATTACAAGAGTGATTGCAGGAAACCAAAGAAGGGAAATAAAAAGGATGATGAAAAACAAGATAATGTTGCGGCAGTTGCCTCAGGTGATGACATTATCTTACTCTCAGGTTGTGGAGACACTTGCTTAAGTATGACTGAGTCAGAACCAGAAACAACATGGTTGGTTGACTCAGGTGCTTCGTATCATGCTATTCCATGTAAGGATTTCTTTAACTCTTACAGAACTGGTGACCTTGGCAAAGTCAGGATGGGAAACTTAGGTTTCTCAAAAATCGTAGGAATTGGAGAAGTGAAAATCGAGACGAGCACAGGGAGTACATTGATTCTTAAGAATGTGAGGCATATACCAGATCTTCGATATAACCTAATCTCTACCGGAGTATTAGATGATGAAGGGTACCACAATCACTTCGGTGATGGAAAGTGAAAGCTCACAAAAGGGTCGATGGTGATAGCAAGAGGGGAGAAGTGTTGTACTTTATACAGAACTCAAGTAAAACTGTGTAAAGGAGAATTGAATGCAGTTGAAAAAGATTCTTCCACTGATCTTTGGCATAGAAGACTCGGGCACATGAGCGAGAAAGGACTTCAAATCCTTGCTAAACGACAAGACTTACCGAACGTAAAAGGTATAAATTTAAACACTTGTTCTCATTGTTTAGTAGGAAAGCAACATAGAGTTTCTTTTCAAAGGAATGCATCTGAAAGAAAATCTAGTGTTTTGGAGCTTGTTTATTCTGACGTTTGTGGACCTTTAAAGGTCAAAACACTTGGTGGTGCTTTGTATTTTGTTACTTTTATAGATGATGCTTCCAGGAAAGTTTGGGCATATGCCATAAAGACCAAAGATCAGGTACTTGCAGTTTCCAAGAATTTCCACAACATGGTAGAACGGGAGACAGGAAAATCATTGAAGTGCATTCGCACTGACAATGGAGGAGAATACATCGGGTCGTTTGAAGAGTATTGCAAAACCCATGGTATTCGACATGAACAAACAGTTCCCAAAACTCCACAACAAAATGGTGTAGCAGAACGCATGAACCGCATTATTGTGGAGAGGATCAGATGTATGCTCTCAGAAGCAAAGCTGCCTAAAAGCTTCTGGGGTGAAGCAACGCGTACTGCATGTTATCTGATTAATTTATCACCTTCAGCACCATTAGATGGAGATGTAGCTGAGAGAGTGTGGGTTGGGAAAGAAGTCAGTTATGAACACTTAAGGGTGTTTGGTTGCAGGGCTTTTGTGCATATACCTAAAGATCAAAGAGCAAAGCTTGATGATAAAGCCAAGCAATGCATCTTTTTAGGGTATGCAGATGAGAAATTCGGATACAGGTTATGGGATCCAGTGGATAAGAAGATTATTAGAAGTAGAGATGTGGTCTTTCTTGAAAACCAAACTATTGAGGACTTCGGGAAAGTTGAGAAGCATAAGAATCATATTAATGATCTCATTGATCTAGATCCACATATCTCTTCTAAGGTTATGCATGATAATGCAGGTGAAGAACAAAATCATGAAGATGAAGCTCATGAAGATGTTCCTATGGGTGATGATGTTGAGCAAGAAATGGAAGTTCAACATGAACCCCCAGTTGAATTGAGAAGATCGACTAGAGAGAGAGCACCATCTACCAAGTATCCTCCACACGAGTATGTGATGGTTACAGATAGTGGAGAACCACAGTGTTATGAAGAAGCTATAGATGATGAACACAAGAAGGAGTGGTTGAAAGCTATGCAAGATGAGATTGAATCATTGCATAAGAACAACACTTTTAAGTTGGTTGAAAAACCTAAAAATAAGAAAATTCTTAAAAATAAGTGGGTTTTCAAAATCAAAACCGAAGAAAGAAATTCACAACCACGGTATAAGGCACGCCTAGTGGTGAAAGGATTTGGGCAGAAGAAGGGTATTGATTTTGATGAGATTTTCTCTCCGGTGGTGAAGATGTCCTCGATACGGTTAGTATTGGGATTGGTTGCAAGTATGAACCTAGAAATTGAACAACTAGATGTCAAGACCGCTTTCCTTCATGGTGACTTGGAGGAAAATGTGTATATGGAACAACCAACAGGGTTTGAAGTTAAAGGTAAGGAACACTTAGTTTGTAAGTTAGAGAAGAGTTTATATGGGCTGAAACAAGCACCAAGACAGTGGTACAAAAAGTTTGAATCATTCATGAAGGATCAAGGGTATCACAGGACGGCTTCAGATCATTGTGTTTTCGTTCATAAATTTCCTGATGGAGATTTGATTATACTTCTGCTTTATGTTGATGATATGTTGATTATTGGTCAGGATGCTAATAAAATTAGCAGGTTAAAGAAGGAATTAAACAAGTATTTCGATATGAAAGACTTGGGACCAGCAAAACAAATTCTTGGCATGCATATCTCTCGTGATAGGAAAGCTGGAAAACTTTGGCTATCACAAGAAAGATACATTGAGAAGGTTCTAGAAAGGTTCAATATGGACAAGACAAAACCAGTGAGCTGTCCATTAGCCAGTCACTTCAAGTTGACTCGTGATCAGTGTCCATCAACTGGAAGTGAGAAAGAAGAAATGGAGAAAATTCCTTATGCTTCAGCTGTAGGAAGCTTGATGTATGCAATGGTGTGTACAAGACCGGACATTGCATTTGCAGTTGGAGTAGTAAGCAGATTTCTTGCTAATCCAGACAAAGAGCATTGGTTAGCAGTGAAGTGGATTCTGAAGTATCTTAGAGGTACGTCTAAAGCTCGTATATGTTTTGGTAATGATAAGCCAGTATTAGTCGGTTACACAGATACAGACATGGCAGGAGATGTAGACTCTAAAAGGTCCACATCAGGCTACTTATTTACATTTTCAGGGGGAGCAGTGTCATGGCAATCTAAATTACAAAAGTGTGTAGCTTTATCTACTACAGAGGCTGAATATATTGCCATTACAGAATGTTGCAAGGAGATGTTATGGGTGAAGAGGCTGTTAGAAGAACTTGGTATGAAACAAGATAATTATGTTATTCATTGCGACAGTCAAAGTGCCATCCACCTCAGTAAGAATTCTAGTTTCCATTCAAAGTCCAAGCATATAAATGTGAGATACCAATGGATCCAAGATGTTCTTGAAGACAAGGTGTTGAAGATCGAGAAAATCCATACTGACGACAATGGTTCAGATATGATGACAAAACCGTTACCCAAAGGCAAACATGAGCTATGTAGCAGTGTTGCAGGTTTGGGGATGGTAGGTCCCTCTTCATAAGTCGGGAGGGGGAGTTTGTTGGGGTCCCTCCTTATAATAAAAGGACTCCAAATTGGAATAGGATTTCCCTTATTCCTTGTTTGGGGAAAAAAATAGAAGTTTCTATTTTTTTCAAGCCTAAAAAGGAATCCCTATTTCTTTTGGTAAACCTCCCTATTTATCATTATAAAAGGGAATGAAAGGGAATAGATTATACACAACAACTTCCAGAACAAAGAGAAGTCAGAGAAAGAAAGATTTCTGAAGTGGTTCTTTCAAGAGAGATTGAAAGAGCAAAATATTGGTTTGAAGAAAAGAAGATTATTAATCTTGTGAAGCAATTTAGTTTGTGGTTATCTTCTTCAACCTTTAGTAATCTAGGATTTGTTCAAATCCTAAGGAGTAAGAGATTTTATTTCTTTGTTCAGTTAATCCACCATAGGTTTGGTGAAGAGTTGTCCAAGAGTGTTTCTACACATCTTGAAGAATTGTGTAAACCATTATTTAATTATAGTGGAAGATTTCTGGACTAGGTCCCGTGGTTTTTTACCTTCTAGTTTGGAGGGGTTTTTTGCCACGTTAAATAATCTTGGTGTCTCTACTTTTACTTTCGCATCGTTTATCTTCATATTCCTGAACAAGTTAATTAGGTTATTTTTCCTAACAAAGGTATGATCAGAACTTACAATAGGTATCACAAGCAAGTTTGTTTCTTATTTTTAATTGCTGTCAAATGAGTTAGTTGTATTAGGATTTGGATTTGACTCGTGCCTATTTTGCCACGGTGAAGTCAGATTTTTTTTTTTTTGTCTGAGGACACTTTTCTATTGTAAAAGTAATTTTTTTTATCGTAGCTAAACAAAGCATTGTCTATTTCATCATAATGTTTTTTATTTACTGTGTCAAATACTTTTTGGAACATCTTAATAGAAAAAAGTTTGGTCCAAACACAATAGAAAATGACGATTTTAGAAAAAGGAAAAACTTTTTTCAATTAATATATTATTATTTGATCTTAGAGAAGTTTTGAAACCGCCTCCCATTCTTGTCATGCACTCTCTTTTACTTGGTAAATCTGGGTTGACTGTGTGCAGATCTATTAGTAGGTTGACCTAGGCTGCATGGTTTTATTTTATTTTTGCCGCGACTTTGGGGAATAAAGAAAAATCTCTGGGCAATAAAGACTTAAGGAACATATTCATTTTCAGTTCAAAAATTAGTTCTTTTGATTTCTGCCCCTAAATCTTCATCTGCTTCTCTCATCTTCTCTCTCTCCTTGTCGTCCTCTCTATCTCTCTCTTTTTTATTCTTTCTCTCTCACTTTTTCTCTCTCACTATTCCTATATCTTGGTTTGAAGATTAGGGATAAGAAACAATAAATAACTCAAATCTAGGGTTTGAAGATTAGGGATTTCTGAAAGTGATTTAGGAATCGACCTAGATATGAAGTTCTTACTAATAGCAAGAAACCTAAGGTTCCTAGATTACATAGAACGATTATGACCTCATGTATTCATAATCGTTCTAATCGATTGAAATTCGAAATTACATCATTTCTAAAACCTATCCAATCAAATTTAAATGAAATCTCTCAAATATCATCGGTTGTTGAAAATAGCTTAAGAGTATCAGAATGGGATAAAGTCTGTGATTCTGTTGCTTCCTTTGCTGGTACATCTTTAGGTCGACAAACAACCAAGGTCTCCCTCTCTCTCTCACTCTCTCTCTCTCTAGAAACTAATTTTCGATGTTAATGTATATTTTGATCTTGAAGGAACAATTATGGCCTCTAAATCAGAGTTACGAATAGAGTATGAATCTCTTAGGTGAAACCCTATGTTTGAGTTATTCATTGTTTCTTATGGCATTTCTATAATGGTTTTTCATTGTTTCATTGAGATAGGAATAGTGAGAGAGAGAAAGAATAAAAAAGAGAGAGATAAAGAGGACGAGCAGGAGAGAGAAGATGAGAGAAAGACATGAAGATTTAGGGGCAGAAATCAAAAGAACTAAATTTTGGACTGAAAATAAATGTGTTCCTTAAGTCTTTATTCACCGTAGATTTTTCTTTATTCCCCAAAGGCGCGGCCTTCTAACCCAACAACTCCATTTGTAGGCTTTTTGTTTTTTGAGTTATTTCCTATATGGCCCCCTACTTTGTGACCACCTTCCTTTATGGCCCCCAAATTTCTATAAATTCAAATATGGTCCCCTATTTTCAGGGAAATGCCATAACTATCCCTCCCATTAAAATATTTTTAAACTAAAATTAAAAACAAAAACCTAAATTCCACCTCACTTCCCTCTCGATGAAGGAAGCTAGCTGGTCACAAAGTAGGGGGCCATATAGGAATTAACTCTTATTTTTTTGAGTTATTTCTTTTTTAGCCCCTACTTTGTGACCAGCTTCCTTTTTGACTCCCTATTTTTCATAAATTCAAATTTAGTTCCCCTATTTTCAAATAAATGTCATAACTCTATTTTTTTTTCTAACTCACAACTTTGACTTTAAGTGTATATTTGGTTCCTTATTTCCTAAAAAGATCTTCATTCTTCAAATTGTATATTTCTTTTCTGTTTGACTTATTCTTTTCCCATCAATCAAACACAACATATCAATCTATCAATTGCCCCCATGATTACAGGGAATGCAACGCCAAAGAAGACGCTCTAGCTAAATGGGGTAGAAATAATATTTATAAAAGAATTTGGAGTGTTGCACCTTCTTTTGTTTCTGCTTTAAATTAGGCTCTTTTGTAAGAATAGTTTGTTGTTAATGCTAGTATATTTCATCAAAAAAAAAAATTGCCCTCATGATCCAAACATGGAGATAACATAGTTATTCATCTAAAAGTTTATCTTAAAAAGTAATCTCTAAATTTAAACAGTATTATGCATGTAACTATACAAACTTTGGCATATTGTACAAAGGTACAAAGGCATCAGATTTAGTTCGAGGAAAAGTGATTCAGGTAATCATATATCCCATTCTAGTTCATCTTTAGTTTTTGCATGTAATCCTGGAAACTAGTGTTAGAAATATTTAGACGTCTGAGATTCTGCTTAGAACATTAGGTGCCAACAAAACTCAACAATGGTATCAGAGCATCATGCATGAGCTAATTTTAGCTAAACGGATTAAATTCAGACTTGTTTAGATATATTTGTTTGAATTAGTTTCGGGCATAAATTTGTTTGTTTTGAATAACATTCAAGTTTAATCAATAATCAAATTGATTTCAAATCATAATTTGAAAAGAGTTTTCAACAGATTTGACATTAAAGTTTTGATTTTTGAAAATAGTTTCAAAAAGAAGATTTGAGGAATTAAAATTATTTATAAAAGTTTTTAAATCTGGATTTGGGATGCTTGAATCATCAATTTTGAGTAGGTGGAACAACAATTTTTTTTGAAGATGATGGTGTTTTGACCGGCTTGGACGCGTCTGGGTCGGCCCTACGCTTCTCGGGCGAAAGCCAGAGTCCTTCTCGGACTTGGAGACCGAGACGTGCGCGACTCGGATTATGTCCGTGCGCGTAAGGACGCGCACGGGAAATTTGACTGCGTCTCGGACGTCCCAGATGCATTAGGGAAATCCTTGGCAAAGACGCTGAACACCAGGGCAGACGCGTCTGAGACACACTTGGCACGCGTCCTAGCCCCTATGGTCTAGAGCTGCTCCGGTCAAGGCCAAGATGCACTTGGCACGGACCAGAGCATGTTGGCCTACAAGAACATCATAAGAGCAAAATGGGTAACTTTGGCAAAATTTGGGGGTCAAAACGAACTATAAGACACATTTGGGGGTCAAAACGAACTGCGAGACACTTGTGGGGGTCAAAACGGCCAGTTAGTGACAAATTGGGGGCCAAAACAGAATTAAGCCAAATATTATCTATATATAAATGTTATATAATTTGGGGCCTAGGCGGCCGCCTGGGTCGCCTTGGCCAGGACCTACCCTGAACACGGTGAACCTCCACCGCCCTAATATCGTCGTTTAAAGACAGTCGGTTCGAAGCAGCCTATAAAAGGGCATCAAATCACCTCGAAGAAGGTATGTTCCAAAACGTTCAATCACTACTCAATCTTTTATCTGCAACGACAATCTAACTGTCTTAAGCGTTGGAGAGGTTTCCAAACTCATTGTAGGTTTTCTCTCCATTTTTTCAAGAGCATGAATGAGATTCAAAGGAGCAGATTGATCAATCACGACGAAATCCAACATTGCGGATTCATTGTTTTGGCAAATTCTGACATCAGCAGCTATGAATCATTATCTACAGGAAAAACTTAAGTTTTTTCATTTTCGCAAGGACACACGAAAAAACATCCTCGACTTCTACATCTTAGTAAGCTAGGACATAAGTCTAGTAAGTTAGGGTATGCATTATTTCACTGATCACGAACATTTTCTGTTTAATGTTGACTTTTCCGCTTCCATTTGTGGGACTGACAAATTTTTTTTTTAATTTATGCTTGATAGAAGAAGAGAAATATATGATTTTTCTTAGCACGCTGGACCAAATTTCAAACTATTTGGATAAACATATAAAAGTCATAACCAAAACTAATAATATGTCTCATAACTTACCACTTAACATTCAATCCATAAGCGCGTGGCAATACGTGCACTCCACTCACGTCATGTACATGGCAACTCAGCCCCAGCTAGTCGTCCCTATCAAATACGTATTTCCTTTTTAAATTAACATTCCAGATCTTATACAAATTGGGAGAGGAAAACAAAGAATATAAACTAAAAAAGTGTTGTTTCTTTTATAAAAGATTAGTTCTTACTTGAAAAAGAAGTGGATTGCTAGGCTCCCACCACTTATCATCCAATCAAATATAATGTGTTATCAAGTTTTCATCAAACCCTAATTTCCACGAAAGATATGAACCAGGATTTAATAGGATAATCTTCTAGTTATGAGTCAGTCTGTATTAATAAATAAAATTTGGAGTGTTTCATATTCCTTTATTCGTTGAACTGCACGATGTGGTGTCGTTTGACAACAAAAAATGAGTAAATACTGACAAAACACTTAATTATAAATTAAAGACATCAAAAAATTAGTTATTTTGTTTATAAAGGAAACATTAATTCATACATTAAAGAGATCACCTACAAAGGTCTCGGTCCGTCAAAACTAAAACATGTTGACAAACATTCCGGTCCCGAGAACTATTTTGTGTTGGAGTTAGGTTGCACGTATATATACTTAGCAAGGTAATACACAACTACAGTGATACTTCTATATAGAACATTACATTCAAGACGAACAAATGTTTTTGAGCAGTGTGATTCTCTTCAAAACATGTATAAAAATATTGAAATGTATAATAAATAAAAATTCAAGAGGACACTACTCATGATTTTTGCGAAAAAAATAACATGTTATTTAGACCCCTAGATGCATAATTCACATTCAAATTTAAGTAACAACATTGGACTTATGGTGGTATTAGTATTAGGGTCTATTTTTTAGACTTTAGACCAAAAATTTCCAAAGACAATTGGTAGTTTTACCTTATGATGTAAAGCAATTGATAATGTGGAGACATTACTAATATACTATGGTCTATCATATCTTTCATGACGCATTTCTCGTCACATTTCTTGAGATACTCCAACACGCCTGGTATTTATAGTTTCATTTTTTTGTCAGAATAACGAAGTCTTTGCTTAATTTCATAGATCATAAATACATTGCGTTCAAAGCATGCGCCGTGATAATGTGTATGGATAATTACAATTTATGGTCTGTTTGGAGTTTGGACGACGGAAACTAAAATAATATGCAATCATGATTTATTTTTCTTTGTGGCAAACTGAAATGGCAAGAATCACAACATTTAAAAACACTAAACCTCAGATTTATTCTTATTTAAATTGACCTTTCCAACCTAAATAACATTTAAATCCATGACTTGGATCCGACTCATCAAATTACTCGAAAAAAAAATATATGGCAAATAACAAATGTCAACTATATAAATATAATAAGTAGCTCTTTGTAGAAATTTTATATAATATAACGAGTAACAACTACTATTTCAACCATCTGGCCGGATAATTATCCAAAACGATTTTTTGAATAATAAGAGAAGAAAATTATCTTAATTTTTTTGCTATAAGTATCGAAGTTCATAACTCTTTTCTCAATCATATTCAACTACAAGCTTTTAATTTGTTTCTAGAGAAGGTTGTTTGTTACTTCTTTAGGTTTTTTTTTCGGATATTAGTTTCATGATCATGAGGATTTCAAGAATCCAGGAATGATCTTTTCATGTTTAACTAAGAATTGCTGGAATATACAGCTACAATTCTTGAACATAATTACCAACTTTATACTATATTTTTACAACTTCTTTTCATTAGTAAGAAATCTTGGTTTCGTTTTACCTAAAATCGATCGATCGTCTTTTGTAGAGACTAAACTACCTTTAAATCTCATCTCCTCCTTCCTTAGCATAACAAGTAGGATAAACCGGGTTTATTTTATCTGTTTCGAACAAGGAGGAGGATCAATGGAGAAAAAAGGAGTCATAGTTCTACAAAAATACGAACTTACTCGTTTATTAGGCCAAGGGAGCTTCGCGAAAGTCTACCATGCAAGAAACCTAAAAACTGGCCAAAGTGTAGCAATTAAGATAATTAACAAGGAGAAGATTCTTAGGATCGGTTTAATCGACCAGATTAAGCGAGAGATATCTGTTATGAGACGAATTAGACACCCGAACGTTGTTGAGCTCTATGAAGTCATGGCTACCAAGACTAAGATCTATTTTGTCATGGAATATGTCAAAGGTGGAGAGCTTTTCGCTAAGATTGCTAAAGGAAAGCTTAAGGAAAATGTTGCCCGGAAATATTTCCAACAACTTATCGGTGCGGTTGACTTTTGCCACAGCCGAGGAGTTTACCACCGAGATCTTAAACCAGAGAATTTACTCGTCGATGAGGATGGGAATCTTAAGGTTTTAGATTTTGGGTTAAGTGCTTTATGTGAATCTCATAGGCAAGATGGTCTTCTCCACACTATGTGTGGAACTCCTGCCTATATAGCTCCTGAAGTGATAAGTAAGAGAGGCTACGACGGAGCAAAGGCCGATATATGGTCATGTGGGGTTATTCTTTTTATTCTTATTGCGGGTTATCTACCATTTCCTCACTCGAATGTCATAGAGATGTACCGAAAGATTAGAAGAGGTGACTTCAAATGCCCGGCATGGTTCTCCCAAGGGGTTAGAAAACTTATCCTAGGGATTCTTAACACGAATCCAAATACAAGAATCACAATTGAGAAAATCATGGTGAACCCATGGTTTATGAAAGGACTAAAACCAATTGAGAAGCTCGATCTTGAACAAGAAGTAATACCCCATTCTGCAGACGTTCATGTTGCCTTTATGTCAAGTCCTCAGAGTATATTATCTGACACTACAAACACCATGAGACCCGTTTCACTGAATGCATTCGACATCATATCTCAGTCTCGAGGATTCAATCTGTCAGGTCTATTTGAGAAGGAGAGTGATAAAAAGGAAGAAACAACATTTACAACAACACAAACAGCATCTACAATTGTATCAAAATTGGAGAAGCTTGCAAAGATGGAGAGTTTTAAATTGAAGAAAAAAGACGGGTTAGTGATGTTGCAAGGAAGCAAAGAAGGCAGAAAGGGTCAACTCGCCATAGACGCAGAGATCTTCGAGGTTACACCTTCACTTCATGTAGTACAAGTGAAAAAAATGGCTGGAGACACACTTGAATATGAGAAATTCTATAACCAAGATTTGAGACCTTCTCTTAAGGACATATCATGTTTTTAGCAGGGGAATATAGATGCCAACACAACAATTAATTACCGCAATGTGCATAACTCGATATTATTATTATTTTTTTCGACATTTTTTGAGATGTTCTCTCTATTTGAGATTATTGGATACAATTCAGAAAACTAGGGTAGTGATAGTGTATTTTCTGTTAAATTCTGTTATAGCAGATAAACAGTTACATTATAACTACTCATTGAGTGTGTAACTAATTGTACATTAAAGTAAAACTATCTATGAAAAGCTCACTTCATCTTTTGTGTTGGCAAAACTATCTCTCTCAGTTTGAAACATTTTGTGTTCCCGGTCAATAAATCTATAGATCTTCAATTATCACTCCTGCATTTTCGGTTCTAATTCTTGTTTGGTTCTAATTCTTATTTTTGTTGTCTAAAATCGCACTTGATGTCTATAAACAATCTACATAATTCACTTACCCTTTTGTAGTTGAATCTTCCCTTTATTCCCCAATCTCATTACTAGAAGCAATATAAACAATCAACATCTTCTATCCCAATAAAAACAAACACCACCTTCGCACCTTATTCAAGGCGAGTTGAGGCCCTTTTATAGGTTGCTTTGGCCGACAATTGATAGACGGTGATGATGAGACGGTTGAGATCCACCGTGTCGGATTGAAACTACTATTTCGTAGTTAAGAGATTTAGGGTTTCTTTTTGGAGCTATCTCGCATCTTTGATATTTAGGAGTTTCTCTACTTTAGGATCCTTGATAGATATATTTCTAAGTTGATTGATCATGTAGCAGATGTTTCCTCTTTGTAGACTCTTGAAGCCCAAGTTAGACAAATACTTAAGATCCTCACAGACTTGATCTTTGAATAGTTGGTAAGCGTGACACACATTTTTACCTTCCCATGTTTCAGGATTAAGGTATCGGCCTTGCTTGGACCCCCAATTTTTCTCATGTATCCCAGGACAGACCTGGTTGTATTTGAGTCAGGGCAGGCTTAGGCGCTTAGGATAATCGAGCCGATCCCCAAAATGTAGGATTGAGTTTGGCAGACCTCTTTTGGATTCAACCTCCCTATTGACTCGACATAGGTTGACCCATGGGCTCTTGGTCTTCTCTTGACTCATTGACCTCAATCAACTGATGACCATTTCTTGGATCATCAGTTTGTATACAAACCCTTTAAGGATCTATTAGGTTTTAGGGTTCTGATGTTCTATAACTAGTGTCTCGTGATTAGTGAAAGAACCAAAATTTCGCATTCCTATTGGAATGTCTATTAATTTTGTATATGATTAATGAAGCTGAAGTATAATGATTTTGTTTTTTCAGCAAAAAGCAATAACTTTGTAGAATTGACACAGTCTCGTGGAGGTCAAATGCGTTTGTAATCCTCTATGTATTAATATAATTAATGAATATAAGTATTTTGTCAATTACTGTGTTTGCAACAATAAAATTTATTAATTGGATATATAACTTCGCACCCCTCAGGTCGAAATCTTGAATCCGTCCTTGTTTCCACATGTAAAATAGTAAATAAAAGAGTTCGCAATGTTTGTACAGTAAACAACATAAAATCCACAACGGAGAAGTGAATTCAAATCACAGAATCACTAGCCCCTAAGAATATAGACTAAGATAAACGTTGTTAAGAGATAACAAATTAACGATAGAAATACAGAAAATGGTTGTCGAACTCACAAACTTGATGTTGTTTCTGAAAGATGTTCGCTAACTAATCTACTACCATTTCTTAAAAAACTTGAGAACTTGACAATAATTTTAAGTTGGACGACCACAAACTTAACAAGAACTTTAAAGTTTTAGATTTAGCATCTTCACAGCTTAATGAGTCGGTGCAATTATTCGGGTTGCAGGCATCCATTCAAGCACTCAGTAATTTACGATACAAAGCTTTAGAGGAACTAAACAAGATGGTCTTATATGAAGATACAACAAATGTGAGTAAAAGAACTACAAATCTAAGATGTCGTTTTCTCATTGTACAAATTTAAGAATTGCACAGTGTCGTTTTCTCATTGTCTAGATATGACTCGTCTGTTAGAATCGACACTCCAGCATGAGCGTTTTTTTTCCTTTTTGACAAGGTTTCGATTGTCTAAACAGCTCATAGAACGTACCGTTGCGTTCGTCTCGTCAAGGGCTTGAATTTCAAGCTTTGGTTTGCTCAAAACCGATTCCGTATGAATAAGATATTGATTTTCGAAGTTTGGGTTTAAATATGGAAATATATGAAATATTTACGGAAAGTCCCATATCGGGTAACTAAAAAGAAGGTGAAGGGTTTATAACAACTTGTTCTATCATACTAGAGTATGAATGAAACAATGGTCTAAGGCTTTGCGTGGTTTGCGCACGCATGGCGTGGGCGCTTTAGAGGCGCCCGCACGCACTTAGCACGTGCGCATCGTCACTAGGAGCGTATGAGCCTTTGTTTTTATTTTTCTATCAAAGGCAATCCTACGGACCAGATTAAACCTGCGGATCAGTACGTCCGCTCTTTAAAAAGAGTTGTGATTGTTCCCTCCAAATGTGATTGTTTGTTAAACAGTCACTTCTCACCACTGTTCCCTCTAAATGTGACTAATGTGACTGTTTGTTAAACAGTCAGGTAATCCGTTGTATCTTGGGAGACAAATCGTCCATACTGTTGGTACATTAAACAGGGCGAATTATTGTCTTAACGAAAGAGATCCCTCGCCTCGGTTCTAATCAAATTATTTTCTGTTATCTACCTCTTTTCTTATTTTTATTATTTAAACTTCGATTCTTGTTTGGATTTTAAAAACAGAGTAAGATCTTTTTTCCATAAAGAATTTTATATTGGTCTATCTCTGAAATTAGTTTCAGAAAGGAATTATCGTTGTTTAAAATAGGACGAGCAAGTAGTATACACTTAAAACAACATCGTCATAATCTAAATTATCTTACTCAAATAAACTCAAAATCAGCCATGCAGAAGGAGTTCGACAAACTCGATTCAATCTAAACCTCAAATATGACTTTAAGAATCACTACCTTAGTCAAATAACCACTCTATGTCCTCGTGCAGTGACGAAAAAGGTTACAAAGAAGCATAACAATTTTACTTCCGCGGACTAGTTGACTTGGGCAGCCACGATGGGCTGATTATCGACAAAAAGAGAGTTAGTCCTGAAGGCCGACTAACTCAGCTCGTCATGCGCAGTTCAACCCACTTGTGGGCCCAGGGCCCTACTTCTGGCCCACCAGTAACTGTTGGAAAATGTATTGAAGTTGCATTATGTTAGTGTTGAACTTTGGGATATGTTGACCTTGATATGGTTGACTTAATAATCCATTATTCTTTGAAACATTATAGAAGTAGTGTAAAGATGTACCATTTCTGTCGCCAAATCAAATAAGACAAGGAATAAAATGGTAATTTTATATATACGAAATGAACATTTTACTCGTCTTATTTGATTCGGTCACCGAGATGGTACATCTTTACGGTAAATCTATCAGCTTTGCTGTACTTTTACAAATTCGGGTGGAATGGCTTTACGAATTACGGATTGTTTATTTATTAGAACAAAACGTGATAGGAGCGCCAGCACTCCATCAACCAAAAGGAACTATGTGGATAAAATTGTATACCGAGTCAAAATCAAATATAAGGTAATTTAAATATGAGTGTCTACATTCGTGTCCTGCACTCAGCATCATTTGCATGCTCACCTCAGCACCAAGTACTTTGTTTTTTATTTTTTATGTTTTTCTGATTTATTAATAGTTTTTTTTATGACTTCCAATAAAATAATAGATATGCAAAAGAAAAATAAATAAAATCAGAAAAGCAGAGAGCAAGGTTCCCACCACTTATCATCTACTTTTCATAACATTTCTCAATTAGAAAAAATTACTCCATGTGTTATCAACTTATCATCATCCTACTCGCAATTTCTGCCGATATTGTCTGACTTTTGAGTTTGTTTTAGGGTTCATGGATATAAGGCCCAAAATAATGTTAAAAAATGGTTTAGGGTCCAATCTTTCCAAAAAATGAGTTTTTGGTCCTTTTGCACTTGAGACATAATAATCTTTACTATATAAAAATAAATATCGTCCATGTCTCGTTCAGATTTCCCGCTACTTTTTTAATTGGGGTCGGACCGATTTTGAAACGGCATGTTTCAAGCATGATTTAGGGTATTAAATAAGAATAACGGATATTTTCCAAATCAGATTTTCTCTCTCATCCTTTTAGATTTGGAAACCAAATCAAAACAACCTTTTCCCGAAGAATTTTTCTAGGATTAATTTAGCTGGGGGTTAATATACAAAACGTATATATCACTTTCTCTCACTTAACTTTCAGATTCGGAAAGAGTATATTTTTTTTAGATAAATTTAGGGGGGTTAATATATATATATCACTTTCGCTCACTTAAATTTCAGATTTGGAAAGAGTATATTTTTCTGAGATGAATTTAGCGTGATTTGGGGGTTAATATACATAACGTATGTATCACTTTCTCTCACTTAACTTTCAGATTTGGAAAGAGTATATTTTCTGGGATATAGCATGATTTGGGGATTAATATACATGGTGGCCAATACGTGGACAACTGTTTTTCTTATATGGACAACTATTATTTTCACTCAAATCCTCTTAGAATTAGATGTATTATTTTAACACCTCCCTCTTTTCTCATAAACCCTAAGGCCATGTTTGGCGCGCGGGAATGGAATGTCCGTAATGTGATTCCCGGGAATCAAATTATTTTGGTTTAATGTTTGGTTCAACCAGGAATAGGAATTCCATTCCCAATGGATTCCTAACTTGTTGTTTGGTTTGTGTAGGAATAGGAATGTAAATTTTACGAAAATCCTGTTATATCATTTTACTCAAACTACATAAATTATAGGTCAACTTTGTTATATATATTTTAAATAGTATTGTCTATTCAAATTTATAGATATGAAATAATAACGTAATACACTAATTTAAGTTGTATTTAAAGATTTATTTAAAATAAATAAGGTCTCGACTAATTTTTTTAAACGTTATGAAATTGATTTTTAACGAACAAAGAGCAAGAGAGAAGAAAAAAACTAGAGATATGGAGAGAGAGTTACGTTTGAGCGAGAGAGGGGGTGGGAGAGAGAGAGTGTGTTTTTTTTTTTATGAAATGAGAGAGAGTGTGTTGGTATGGTGGTAGTTGAAACCCTAGATTTTAAATATTTTTAGTAAAAATGTTATGAGAATTCTAATATTTTATCAAGGATTAATTTGTCCAAAAATATTAAATGAAATCATTCCCGGGAATGGGAATCACAAACCCACCCCCCTCTCTGGGTTTGCTATTACCCCATTTCGGGGGAATCCCATTCCTCCTGGAATAGGATTCCCCCTGCATTCCCGCGAGCCAAACAATAGTCGGGAATGTGATTCCCAGGAATCACATTCCATTCCCACGCGATTCCCGCGTGCCAAACATGGCCTAAGTAAGTTTGGTCTTCTTCTACTACTTCATCTTCATCATCAACCCAAAATTCTAGAGAGAGAATTTTTTTGGAGAAGATTATGATATCAAACAAAGGGAAGGGAAATGTTGAAGGATATTCCTAACCAGAAAGATTAGATCTAAAAACTCTAAAACCCGTTAAAACCTAAAAATCAAAAATTTCAAAGCCTTATATTTTTTTTACAAACAAGTAGAGTTGCTCGTGCTTCGTGGAAAATCGACAAAACACGAGAGATCTTAATTTCTAAGTTTTTGTAAAAAAAAAAACTGACTTGCCAATTTCTTAAATTTCCTACGAAAATTGGCAAGACAGAAGGAAACTTGCCACGAAAATCTAGCATATTTTCGTAGACTTCTCACGAAATTCTGAGAATTTCTTCTTCACTTCGATTTTTTGTCTTGAAATCGTTTTGTATTCTTTCAAACTACCCAAACGAAAATACAAAATAAAATTAAAAAAGTTAGAGTTTTACCTCATCAATGTAGGGTTTGATAAAAAATAAAGGGAAGTAGTAAAAACTATAGTTCACTAAAAAACAAAGAGAAGTGGTAGAAACTATAGTTTACTAAAAAATAAGGGAAGTGGAGATTGATGAGTTTTATCTTCTTCATTCATCTAGGGTTTGATAAAAAAACAAAAGGAAGTGGTAGAAACTATAGTTTACTTTTAGTAGTAGTACAAGAATAAGAATAAAACTAACAAGAATGAAGAAGAAGACGACAACTGAGGTTTTCAATTTTGAACTATTATTTTGTTAATGGTCCACATGTTAGTAGCTGTTAGTATTTAAGACTTTATGGAGTTGTCCCCTTATTAAATCAAAGTCAACTAAGTCAAGCATAATTGACTCGCACCGGCCCGAAAATAGTTGTCCATATAAAAAGAATAGTTGCCCACGTATTAACCACCATATACATAACATATATATATCACTTTGTCTCATTTAGTTTTCATTTTTACTTATACATAACCAAACAACCCTTACAAACTATGAAACATGTTCATAAATTATGTACTATTTACAAACATTACAGCAACATTTGTTATCGTTTTTACTCATACATAACCACACATCAAATACAAATGATGAAACAATTTCGTAAATTATGTGTTATTTATGACGAGGAAACCATCATTAGTCATGTATACAACGTAATTTACCCAATGCTTCACATTATTTATGCCAGAACTTAATATTTTTTACACAGGTACACTGCAATATCTTCTCAACTATCTGAGTTATTCAACAAACAGCAGTTATACGCTTTAAACCATTCTTGACAAACTTGGAATCATGTCATGTGTTTATACTCTACCGTTGAAGGGCGAATCGAAATGTTTTAGTTTTATGTTCTTCCCTACGTTGGATGATTCTGTAAGAATTTCCATTAGTAACAGCTAAACTACAAAACAAAAATGTGAATAATTATCAACAATACGTATCATTTATGAAAACTACAATAAAAAATGTTATAAAGTATATATACTGTTCAATAAATTTCATCATGTGTTGGAGACAACAGAACTTTAGTTTGAATGACAAGGCTACTGTTATGTGAAAAAAATATGTGTAAAGTGCAATAAATTACATATAATATTTGGAACATTACACACTATTTACCTTCTGTTACAAAAAAAATTGTACAGAATCTTCACTGGTTCAAATGTGTAAAGCGCAATAAAGTACATATAATTGTTTGAACCAAGGAATGAAAAGTCGACATATTTCGGTCGAAATGGCCGAAATATGTCGGTTTTCTGAATTAGGTGCACAAAAACACGTTTACATGGATTTCTTGTAAGATTTCGGTCGAAACATCAAGAAATTTCGACATTTTCCATAAACTTCTCAACATGAAGAAATAACATACCTTGAGCTTAACTTTATGCAGTTTTTCTTCTCAATTTGGAGTCGATTTTTTCAAACTTTCTTCTGATTTCTTTAAAATTTCTCCTCCAATTTATTACTATCATCTTTCCCATTAAAACCCCCCAACAAAATCATGAAACTTAAAGTGGTTTTGGTTTGATTCCAAAATCTAGAGAGAGAAAATAAAAAAACCCTAAGGTTTGTCGGCTGGAAACATCAGAGAAGAAGAAGACGATTTTTTTTTGTATTAGGGTTTTGTAGGTTTAATGGGGATTTATCAAGGCGCCCCTCTTTAGGGTAAAGGGCACCTCCTTACCTCACAAGGGAGGTACTTTTAACACTTACAGGGTGGGCCCTTAACCCTCATTTGGGATGTCTCCCTTAATTTCTAATATTTACCCCCTACCATAATAGCTTCAAGTTATCTTTTTTAAGTTAGCCCCCTAGTATTACTGTTTTATTATAGATTAACCCTCAAGTTAACGAATTTTGTCACAAACCCGTAAACGTTTTTGCAAGTTTACCCCTTACTTCATGTTAGAGTCAAGACTACATGATTTTTATGCTTAGTTATAGTTGAAAGTCTTGTTATGCACAACTACATCACATTTATATAATTTTCGTAGATTTGTTAAATTTCCACAGTGACCGAAACGTTTCCACTTTTGGGCCGACCAAAATTTCCACCGAAACCGAAGTTTCATTCCTTGGTTTGAACAATACACATTGTTTACATTCTGTTACAATAACATTGTACGAAATCTTCTTTGGTTCAAATGTTTCATGTTCAATAAATTACACATAATTTCTTTTGAATTACACATTGTTTACATTCTGTTACAAAAAAGACGTGCGGTATCTTCTCTAGTTCAGAAATGGTACAGTTACCGGGATCTGATATCAAGAAATGTTCTAAACATCAAAATCTGTAACCTAAATCTAATGAAAAATAAAATAATACATGGATACAAACGTAACATAATCGAAGATAATGAATTAGTAAACAATGATTTAACATTAACATTATAAATCGGTTATGAAGATCTTAGAGAGAGAAAATCATGAATAATGATGAATATTTGAAAAGATGATACAGAGATGAAACTGATTATAATGAAAATCGTAAATATCTTTACAGATGATGATGAAAACATTAAATAGAAAGATTAAACTCGTTACTTTAACCTCAGAAGCAACATTTGATCTTAAAAATAAAACAAACTGAATCTTTGATGATGGAAATAGAAATAACCGATGGAGGTTTCAGCTAGTGTAACAGATTGGAAGGAGATTTCGAACTTCATCAAATCCAGATTGAGTAGAGTTTTCGGTTTTAGAGAGAGAAAAGTAATGGTCTCCGTTTTGAAGAATAAAGAAGATAATGGTTTCTGTTAATAGGATCGTGATTGGAGAGAGAAGGTCGGAGATAAAAATGGAAGCCTGATATTTGGGGATTTTGATGGAAAAGGAGTTTTTGTTTATATAGAATGTTACTTTAGGTATTATGATTTAATATGAAATCTAGGGATTTATGTTTTCTTTAGAGATGGATACAAATGGACTAGATTTCTATTTTTTTTAATACTAGGGTATATCCCGTGCCCTAGGCCACGGACAATTGTATCAATCAAATGTGACGAAATTTTTATTGTTATATTCTAGATACTCTCATTTTTTGTATTATTTTTTTTTTCCTTTTCCTTAAATTAGTTATTATTTTATTGAGAGAGAGAGATTTTAATTTCTTTTTTTAACTCTTGAATTTTTTTTCTTAAATTGGTTATTTTATTTCTAAGAAAGATACGATTATTATTTTTTAAATAGGTAACTTTATCTCTACGAAGGACTATATTTTAAATTTTGAGAAGGACTTCTAAACAATATCGATTATTAAAAAAGGGTGTTTGTCACAGTCAGCGTTTTCCCTTCTGTTTTATTATATAGACTAAGGTATATCCCGCGCCCTAGGGCACGGACACTTGAGAGAAATTTTAATTAGTTATTATTTTATTGAAAGAGAGAGATTTTTATTAGTTATTATTTTTTTGTTTATTTTCTCTTAAATTAGTTATTATTTTATTGAGAGAGAGAGAGATTTTTATTTCTTTTTTTAACCCTTGAAATTTATTTTGTTTCTATTTTTCTTACATTAGAGTTTTTATTTCGAAGAAGGATAAGATAATTGTTTTTTTAAATAGGTAACTTTATTTCTACGAAGGACTATATTTTAAATTTTGATAAGGGCTTCTAGACAATATCCTTTATTAAAAAAGGATGTTTGTCCCAGTCATCGTTTTCCCTTCTGTTTTATATAATAGATTCTGGTTTATAAATCCATTTTAGGATTGGAGAGGATTAAAAGTGTGTTTAAGGGTAGATATTTGGACCCTAAGCCCAAAAATTATTTGTTTTATTCTATAGGATGTTAAATATTTTCTCTGCTCACTTTTGGGAATTCTGAAGGCACTTCCTAATAGTGTTATTGGCGCCCTGGACCTCTTTTGACTTTTACTGTTTATTTAGAGGCACTTTAAAATCGATGGACTCGGAGTCCTCCATCTTGAGTTGTATTCAATACTTACGGCAGTGTTTAACCACAACATCAGTTCGAGAGCCTAGAATTTGGAATCAGTGGACTTGAGCCACTTTTGAAATGATTTTGAGTTTGACAAAAAGGAGAGTGTCTATTTTGGAAGAAGACGCTTCTAACTATTTTCTAGAATATGGTGGGTGTCAATAAAACAATTGAGATGCGTCTTTAAAACTTCGGAATAGTTTTGCTTTGGGTCCAATCCTCTCTTTCCTTTGATTTTTCTTTGTTGTTCGATTTTATCTCCTTTCACATCCACTTCTTGCAAATATAATGGATTTACATTACAAAGACGATACAAATATCATTGATAAAATTCTACATAATCATGCTACCCCACTCAACTTGGTTCTTGGAAGGAGAATCAACTGCTGGACCATAAGAGAGAAAAAACGTCATGGATAGTACTTTCTCTTGATGTGTAAGTATAATTAAATTTGGAACAACACGGTTCAGACTTATATGATATGGTGTATAGCATTTGTTGGTGTAAAAAGGAATTAAGAGTGTATATTGTGAATAATTTTGAAAGTTTCTTTTTCAAAACTAAAACATTCATTAATGGGGTTTCAAGACTGTTTTGTCACCCTTACTCGAATTGTCGAACACATTCTATCTGATTATGTGATGGTTACACGCAAGCTTCGGTCTTTACAGACTGCATAACTTTTACGTGGATTAAATATTTGTCTACATGTTTGTAAATTTATTTGGATCAAATAAACTTTGTTGTGTTAGGAGATGCTTCTTTGAGGACTCAAAATTAAATTGATCTCCTCAATTTTATTGGATTGTGGTCTGGAAGGCCGAGCACTATTTGTCTGTTTCAGCACTTCATAACTTCAAAACTTTACGCTTAAAACATATACCTAAGAAAAGGTGCATCATATCTTATAAACAGCACCACACGGAGCTATACATCATATTCTTGCTTGCTAGATAGTTTTTTCTCCATGGAACTAATCTCACAACTAATATGAGAGTAGTGTGCAATTTTTTTATGATTTTTTAGCCCATCACCTACCTCTCTTCTCTTTCTGTCTCTCTTCTCTCTCTGTCTTGGGCAGCCTTTGTCACTCTCCTCCATCACTCCTCTGTTCAGTCCAGACAGATTTTTTTTCAAAAACTCTAAGTGAACCGCCTAAAGAGTGAACCGTCCAAACCACCTGACGTGACTTCACTCGTGAGGAGAGAGAAACATCTCTCTCAGGCGGGTTCAATCTTTAGGCGGTTCGCCTAGCCTTGTTGATTTTTTTTTAGTATCTCGGTCTCGGAAGGATTTTAGGGGTGGATGACTTTGAAACTCTCAACATCTTTATGACCTTATCCACACAGTTTCTCATAGTTTGGAACAAATACTTTGGAAGCAATAAACAAACTACAAATTGTGACAGTCTGGTACGATAAAAGAAGTTAGAAAGGAGCAACGTGCATGCCAATCCCCTCACGTTTTAGATTTTACAACACCCATTTCATAGATAGATGATATCACAAAGCAGAGGAAATGTCAAATAAAAGACTGATCTGTCTTTCCACTTTTCTGTAAAAGAAAAGTTAATCTTACACCTTGTTTACACATGTGTAGACACTCACTGGCACAAACTAAATGGTAAGAATAGAATCTTACGTGGTTTGTTGTGATTCGTTCTTCCGACGATTCTGACCCACTAAACCTCGAATCATGGCTAGCCACATAGGATTTCTATCCAAAATCTACCTAGTTTTTCTTGTTCTCTAGCATTACTCTGCTAAAAAAAGATGTTATTTAAGTCAATGCAGTGGAGCCACATAAACAATGTAAAGATCTAGAGAAAAAAAACTAAAAATCCATGTAAATATTTCATATATTAAACAAATAATAGTTTGTTCCATTATCCGGATAATTATCCAAAACAAATTTCTTCTACACAGATGAAGAAACTTTCTTCATCTTCCCTCCATAAATATAGGAAGCTCACAGTTCTTCAACATTCAGAGTTCATTCCAAACTCTCTATCTTCTTCTGCAAAGAAATTTGTGTTAGTTTTTTCTTTGCCATTATCGTTTCATGATCATGGAGCTAACAAAGAGCCAGGAATGAATTTCAGTTCATGTTTAACTAAAAATAGCTGAAATAAACAGATACATTTCTTCAACATAATCACCAACTTATTTCTATATTTACCGAACTTCTTTGGTTTTCTGTTAGTTGGAATCCATGGATATTCTTTGGCATGAAAAAAACTACCTTTAAATCTAATCTCAGAAACTATCTCTACATTACAACTGCCAATACGGGCAAGCTTTAAATTCTTCATTTTTTTCCTTTTGAATCTATCCTCCTCCTTCCTTAGGTTTTGTCTCATATTAAATGAAGTCGACGATGAGAAGATGTCAGGAAAATGTTGCAGAACCAGTCAGATAACGCGGGTTTATTCTGCCTGTGTCTGCTTCAAACAAGGAGGAGGATCAATGGAGAAGAAAGGAGCCATAGTTCTGCAGAAGTATGAACTTACTCGTTTGCTCGGCCAAGGGACCTTCGCGAAAGTCTACCATGCTCGAAACCTGAAAACTGGCCAAAATGTCGCAATTAAGATGATCAATAAGGAGAAGGTTTTAAGAATCGGTATGACTGATCAGATCAAACGAGAGATATCAGTGATGAGACGAATCAGACATCCCAATGTCGTTGAGCTCTATGAAGTCATGGCTACCAAGACCAAGATCTATTTTGTCATGGAATATGTGAAAGGTGGAGAGCTTTTCAATAAAGTTGCTAAAGGGAAACTGAAAGAAGATGTCGCTAGAAAATATTTCCAACAACTTATCGGTGCGATTGATTTCTGCCATAGTCGAGGAGTATACCACCGAGATCTCAAACCAGAGAATCTCCTTCTCGATGAGAATGGGAATCTTAAGATTTCGGATTTTGGTTTAAGTGCCTTATGCGAATCACAGAGGCAAGATGGTCTTCTACATACAATGTGCGGAACCCCTGCCTATGTTGCACCAGAAGTTATCAGCAAGAGAGGCTACGACGGGGCAAAGGCAGATTTATGGTCATGCGGAATCATTCTCTACGTTCTCATTGCAGGTTATCTACCTTTCCCTCACAGAAATCTCATGGAGATGTACCGAAAGATTCGAAAGGGGGACTTTAAGTGCCCAATATGGTTCTCATTTGGGGTACGAAAGCTTCTTCTTAGGATTCTTGATACAAATCCAAATTCAAGAATTTCGGTTGAGAAAATCATGGAGAGTCCATGGTTTTTGAAAGGACTGAAACCCGTTGAAAAACTGGATCAGGAACAGATAGAAAGAGAAGCCAGGTTTGAAGACATCCATGTAGCCTTTTTGTCAAGTCCAGAGAACAAATTAGCCGAGACAGCAAGCTCCATCAAACCTATTTCCCTGAATGCATTCGATATCATATCTCAATCTCGGGGATTCGATCTATCAGGTCTTTTTGAAAGAGAGAAAGATAAAAAGGAAGTTACCAGGTTTACAACACCACAGACAGCATCCACCATTGTATCGAAGTTGGAGAAACTTGCAAAGACGGAGAGTTTTAAGATGAAGAAGAAAGAAGGGTTAGTAATGTTGCAAGGATGCAAAGAAGGCAGAAAGGGTCAACTTGCCATAGATGCAGAGATCTTCGAGGTTACACCTTCACTTCACGTGGTACAGGTGAAGAAAATGGCTGGAGATACATTAGAATACGAAAAATTCTATAACCAGGATTTGAGACCTTCTCTCAAAGACATGAGTTGGGGTTGGCAAGATAACGAGCAGCAGCAATTAGCATAACCTGTATAGTTTGAATATTTTTTTCTGGTTTTTATGTTTGTTGATGTTTTTTTGTATGTGAAGTCACTCAATGCTATCCTACACCTATTTATAATTGACGGGTATCCATTGTTAATGTTTTCTGCCCTGCGCCCTATCTACATTTTCCTAACTTTGTAATAACCTAAGTTCTGATAAAAAACGAATGGTCAGTTTTGATGTTTCACATATAATATGATTACCAAAACAATCTTCACCCAGACAAAGAACAAGCTACTATGAGACTAACAAATATCATTATTGAAGATTACAGTACTAAGAAGATACTTCAAATACGAAGAAGAATTGATATCAGATATTCCAAGATTACCAGAGCTTCAATCAACTGTCATACTTTAGAATTACAAAGAACTTAAGTTACATGCACTGCAAGACAGTAAAGAGAAAGGGTTTGCAGTATGTGAATAGGTAATTTAACTAAACCGTGCCGTTTTTTTATTTGTTCCGACTAGTCTCTTTTTATTCTGATATTTTACATGCATCTTTATACATCTAAATTTCAAAGGTTTTAAATAAATACAGAAGAAGATATAACTCAAATAACGTTCTATAGCTATTTGATAGAACAACAACTTTTTCTACATGCAAACTTAAAAATTATGATGAATATGTGACTGCAAAAACATTGTTCGATGCATCAAAGTTCTCCCACAAATATCTTTGGTAGAGCAACAAGCATCAATTCAGTATCGATTCATTTTGTTTTTAGTAATTTGAGTTAATAATGAAAAAGAACTCTACAAAGCATAGATTCAATTTTAGCACTTTAGGACATGAGTTTCCATATGTTCTCTTGCTCTAAGGTGTATCCATTTGAGGATTCAAATATAGACATGATTAATATCAGGCGGCCAAACCACTCTTGTAAGTTACTTAATTACTGAGTTTGAAACTTTGAATTTTTGGAATTTAATTTGAATCATTAGAGCTTGTGGCCTCTGTATAAAAACATATATCATATATGTACGTGTTTGTGTGTAATATATACATAGACGTGTATGTGTGTGTGTGTCATTGTAGTGTAAATACTAGGCTACATCTCGGCTTTGATGAAAGGGGTTGGAGGATCAGCCCTTATTGATCCCGAGCCGATTCCCTCCCAAACTGCTTGGAAAGTTAGGAAAATTGAATAAGAATTCCATTCAGACTCTCAAGTTGTTGCTAACCAACAACCGTGGTTGCAAAAAATAATGGATCAATTTCAAGATAAATTAGGCAATTCAGAGTCAAGTTGGTACTTATCTAATCATTTCAAGTTAAACTACAAGAATCTTGTTGAACTAACAAAAGATCAACAACAGTAACAAATATGAGACAAAAGAAAACCCTTATTATAGTGCAATCTAATTACAGCATAAACTTCAAATATTGAAACCCTAATAAGAATTCATTCAATTGCTTTTTTTACCATATTGCTCAGCTGATGATTCCCAGTGATGTCTTTTGCAGTCTGTTGGGTTAACTTCTTGCGTTCAAAATCACGCCAGAGATTAATGGCAGTAGTACAGATGACTGTGATAAGAAAAAGAATAGAAATTAAGTTTATAGATCAAACAAACAAAAACCACTGAGAAATTAACAAATTAAGGTAGGATGAGTGAATTGGAAAACAAAGAAGGGAGGAAAAAATTAGGGTACCTCCGGCACCTAAGAAAGCGACTAATCTGACGACCTTCGACCCTGCTGCTTGTTCTCCCGTCATGATCCTGTTTTGCTTTTCTTACTTTTCCGCCTCCATTGCTTGGCTATCTGCTTTGGTTTAATCCCAATTTGACCCCCATTTTGATTAAATCACCTTTTGCCCCTCACACCATCTCCTATTGTGGCCACCCATCCATTTTGCGTAAGACCATCTCTAATGCAAAACCCAAAAAAAAAAAAACACTCGAATGGTCCTATGTGTCAAGGCTCAATTGAGTTTCTCTTTCCTAGATGTCAATGTTGAGATCCTGAATTCAAAAGACATCTCCATTGCCACACTCTAAAAGCTTAAAAATAACTTAGGTGTCATTTCCTTAGTTAGATTTGTTTTTAATATTGATTGGTCAATTGAGATCCTCAAAAGAAATCTCAAATATTGAGTTTCTTCTTGAGATATCTCAACATTAAATGATGCCAAGTCATTTTGAAATCCAAAATGACTGTTGCATTGGAGAGAGTTTTTTTTACAAAAAACTCAAAAAATCCTAGCTGGCATTCAGTTTTTCAATTTGAGTGTTGCATTGGAGATGCTAAGTGTCCTAGATTCGTAACTACTCAAGACATCATTTCACCTCCTTTTGTGGAGATCGTTGATACTACCTTAGGATATAGCTAGCTTAAGAACTATTGAATCCTTCATAAAAATAAAGTAATGGTGCGTTTGGATGGCGGAATCATGAATCCGCGGATTCATGAGTCATTGGGATTCATGATTCCACGGATTCATGAATCCAAGTAATATTTTTTGGCTTGTTTGGCAACTAAGAATCCTATGATTTATTATTATTTGATTATTTTAAACGTCTTTAGAAAAAATATGATTTTTGAAAAAAAATAATGATTTTGTAGAAGGAAATATTTTTTTGTTGATTTTAAGTTTGAAATTTAGATTCATTAATCCAAAATCCTAACAAATCCTAGGGGGTAGGGTGGGATTTTGGTCCAATACAAATTTTGGAATTAGGAATCCTTAGGATTCAAGAGTCTTAGGATTCTTGGTAGCCAAACAGACCAAGGATTCATGATTCCTACCAAATTCCACTTTTGATAAGAATCTTACTTAGGAATCCTGCAACCAAACACACTATAAGTTTCTTGAAATTTTAAACTTCGAATTGTATCCCCACGGAAGTAATCTTAAAGTGCAAACTAACCCACCAAGCGCGTTACTTCAGGGGGTTGTGCCTAGAGACAAAATCTAACATGGGTTGGACACGACCCAGGGACACGAGATGGTTGTGGTCCTGCGAAAATGATACTCCTAGAATAATCATCACCATCATGATTCCACCGCAATATCTCAACCACCACCGCATACGTCTGTCACCACCACCAGGACACATGCCACCGCTACCGCCACCTTACCTCCATCACCATCAGGTACGTCTTGCATGAACCAACACAAAGAAAGGTTAGAAGAACAATTCACGTGATCTAAGGGTTCCAAACTAAGTGCTAAAACAAAGAGAAAGCTTTGCTTTGCACATAGTTTTAGTCTCACATGGACAAAGTTTCGTAGTGATACTTGTTGTTGGGGCTATAAAACCCCAGCCCCCACATATTTGAGCAAAAGACAAACCAAAGAGCAAAGTAAGGTGCCATGCAATTAGTTACCAAAGAAAATTTTAGTATCATAGTTCAAAAGTATGGTGAGACATGATTGACATAAATTTGATCTCAAATTCATTTGTAGGCAATTGTGTGACGAATTGGTGCAACACAGGTTGTTCTTGTGTCACAAGTCGTGCCATGTCATGGTATATGCCATTCTTTTTTATATTCATGGTATATGCCATTGAGATGTGTGCCCTTATGTAGAATGATTCGTGTTAAAAGTGGAGCTAAATCTCAGCCTCTCAACCATGCCATGACCCATATAAGATGTGGTGTAGTGGAAGGCTGGACCAATCCCCCCGGTTGTGTTGTCAACACGATTCCTTGCCCACCACCATGATGGATTAATGTTGTTTATTATTATTAGCTTTTCTATAATGGTGTTGAAATTTTTAAGTCTTCCAAGGCTTAGAGCATCTCCAGTGCAAGACTCAGTCTTAAAATCTTAAGTGACACAACACCATTATAAGACTGAGTCTTGCACAGAATCTTGAATTAGAGTTTTGCACTGAGTCTTTAAGTCCAATTTTTTATTTATCTATTTTTTTAATGAATATATTACCCCTATTTTGAAGCGAAATTCCTTCTAACCCTCAAAAAATAAATTTGGGAGCTTGGAAAACTCGACAACAACTGAGAGAGAGAGAGGGGGATGATGAGTTCGACTTTGTTGAGCTGAATTTTTACGATATTTGTGAGGGACTGAAATCGCCGGTCAAAGAAGTCGAAGGAATTGGGTCATTAACCGAAAGTCAGACTGTTACTCGTAATTATTTTATGGGTATTGACAATGTTCTTGGGCCTTAACCTGTCTCACAAGAAATGAAACACACGTGAAATACCAGGGTGGTGTTGATCAAAGAGACTCTGACGATCATGTCAGTAAGCTTATATGAGAAATAACAAATACAAAAGCAATGTCTGAGATATCACCATCGAAGAGGAATGGTCAGAGTATAGCGCCACTCGTGGAATGGTCGGAGCTTGATCTCTACAGGTTAGGTTTGATTTAGGATAAAAGCTTGTCTTACTCATTGATTTACCAAGAGAAAGAAATAACTAGAATGACTGCTCAAACGATTCCTGCCTTGCCTAAAGAGAGACAATGACAACCATACACCAGGAAAGAAAAATTATGGTTGTTTGCCTATCACTTCTTAATAGTGAGTGTGTATAAAAGAGAAAAATAGTTATTTGTCCTTAACTACGTAAGGTAAGGTCATCCTTAGATATGTAGAAGAGAGGAAGTGGATTGCATGCCTAAAAAATGAATCGTCATATTGTATGTTGTATGAGAGGATCAACGTGGATGAGTAGAAAAAGTAAGACACTCGTTCTTAAACCATCATTCTTTTTGTGGAGAATGAGATCCCTTGTATGAGATAGAAGATGAAATGTTTATGCTCCGAGAAAGTAGGGCAGTCATTCAACATATGTATGAGATAGAAAGTAAGGGATTTGTCAGTTGTTCAGTGAAGAATCCAACGGCTTGTATGTTGATTGCTCGTCTTTTTTTTTTTTGAGAATACGACTACGGTCTACACGATAACCGCCTAATTTAAACTGAGAATGAAAGAGATCTGAAGCCTGACTTCGAAGAGGGCTAAATCCGACAAATTATTACATTATTCATAGCCTAAATTACATAGGATAAATCTTGAGGGCAACTGCTTCCACCGAGACTCGATCCCACGACCTCATGGTCTTAAGAGGGGTGTCCAACCGTTACACCAAAGGGTGGTGGACTGCTCGTCTTTTTATTGTGTCCTTATAGCTTGTCATTTTGGATATTAGTAATGTTCAGTCAGCTATCATTTCGAATGATTGTAACTCATATTCAATGGATAAGGTGTTATCCCCCTGTTAGTTGTCACCTTGAATGACGGTACCACTTCTTTAGGCGGATATATTGGCAGGAGATGATCTTGGACAACATCATGGGGGACGGTCCTCCCGCTAAAACGTCTGACCTCTTTATCCAATATGCGCAAGTGCAACCACAAGTATTCTCTGGTTATTCCGAGTGCCTAGAGGTGAGGGGGTAAGCCCATTTGTTACTTGATTTGTAAATTTGGTCAATGCGTGAGCTCAATGGCGCAGACTTTTTATGGGTACTCTCGATAGTAGTTGGCCCGGACAATACTTTTATCAAATCATCAAGTGATTAGAGGTTTAGGATTGTTGAATGTCCTTAGTTGTTGTTTGAGATAAACTTTTTAGGGTTTTCGAGTTGTTTTTGTTAAAGAATTCTAGAGAGAGGTTAACATTCATGTTTTTGTTCAACCAATTCGCTAGGGTTTTCATCTTGTTTCTGTTAAACAAAATCATGTTGTTGTTTGAAATTTAGTATTCAGGGTTTTCATCCGGTTTTCATTATCTCTCTTCCTCTTATTTCTCTCTTTTTCTTTCTCTCAGTCTCTTTCTATCTTCTCCTTTCTCTTTCTCTTTCTCTCCAAAGTTTATTTTCTCTTTCCATGGCTGTCTGTAGAAACAAGTTATTTTTCATAGATAACAAAACTTTTGACCCTCACTATGATTCCGCCATTGGAGTCAGGATTACAGAAAGAGGGCATCATTTAAATCATGTTGATTGGCTGTCTTCTGAACACGCCTACGACATCATTCAATTTATCCGGTCGGAAGCGAAGAGAGAGAAAGGCTACAACATTAAGAGGATTGCTGATAAGGATTTGTGTGGCACTGAGAGAGGCTCAAAAATGACTCGGGTGAGTTTATGCGAGGGTCGAAATTCATACCATCAAGGGTACATCAGAACTCCAGATTCAAGCCATTTTGTTTTCCGACAAGGAACAACAGACAAGGATGGAAACTTTTTGCTGATGTCCTTGAACTTGTAGTCCATGGCGGTCCTCTCTTTGATCAAGGAAAATATAGCTGGCATGTTCACTTCCCACTTTTGGCGAAATCTAACTCCAAAGTTAATCCACCGGTATGGGGTCAAACTAGCAGATTTATTGGTAGCCAAAGGGGTATTCATGGTGAAGGAGGATCTTCTCCTAAATGGAGACCAAACTTCGGCTATGGAGCAAGGAAATCTATACACTCCACATGGGTGGTATGTGAAGTCACTCCAGGTAATCCCGGTTGGGATAAGGTGGCCATAGCTATCAGGAAGGAGCTTAAATGGAGAAGGACAGTTGATCTTAAATCTTTTTCTAGGAGCAAATGTATTTTCTTGGTCCACAGTCAATCAAAGCTAGATTTCATTATCAAGAAGCCTGCTTTTAGAGCTTATGGAGTCACTATATCTTTTAAACCATGGCTACCCACTTGTAACAACATAGAAGATATTATTGATTGCTCAAAAGGAATTTGGATAAAGGTAAGAGGTCTCCTTCATGATCTTTGGAATTTGGAAATGCTCAAGAAGATTGGAAATCTGTGTGGAGGATTCTTGGGAGTTGATAACGCAACAATCAATTTTGGTATAATGTCATATGCAATCATTCTAGTTAGAGGGCCTTGTAATGTTATACCGCTGGCTTTGGACCTGTATGAAGTCCGCCATGACCTCAAGGTGGTTATCGAACTCTTTACCTTCCGGAGAAGGATAGCTCCGGGAACCTGACCGGAGGTCTCCAAAGATAGTTTGAATATCCAGAATAGAGGTGTCACAGTCAATCATGGTGAAACTCTCACTGGGAATGCAGTCGTTACAGTAGGCGTTGATGTTCACTCTACCAATTTTCTAAAGAATGGAATGACTGATACTGTAGCGGCAGCTTTCCACAGCGTCTCGAAACCGACAAATAAGGACGTCCCTGACACTGCATACATTTGTAGACCCGGAAAAGAAATTATGTCAGCGGTAGACGAAATAAACCAGGGAGTTAATCATATAAAAGGAAATCATTTTCTTGGGATCAACAGGGGGTCTTTTTCGTAGACAATGAAGCAGGAACCTCGTTAGTGGAGCCTACTACTTTTATACCGGTTGAAAATCGATTTGACTCTTTGGCTGTAAAAGACATTAATGACGAAGTACTTTTAGTCAATGGTGACATCCCATCCAAAACTTTCTCAGAAAAAGGCCACCTGGCGGATGACCATACATCCTCTAGGGGTTTTGTTAATCAAGTGGGTCATCCCATTTCTATGGGCCATCACCATAGACCAAGTGTTTCTCAGGAAGATATCATGGGGGGCCAAATTATTAGGAAGCCCAAGACTAGTAGGTGCCCCCAAATTGACAAATCTTTAATGGATTGTTATGTAAACAACGCCATAAAAAGGCTTTTAAGCAGTATGGACCTAAGCTCGTTTGGCAATTTGGAAGAAAATCCGTCACGAAGAAATGGATGAAGAAGAATAAAAATTCTAAGGGTTCAGCTTCATATAAAGAAATGCAGTATACTACAGAACCAAATTTTAATCTTGCTTTATGCGTTGGGTCGGAGCAGAATGACAACAAGTTACCATTTATTTCTGCCTATGCTGGAGAGGTGGCATTGACCAATAATCTAGGAGATAAGGCTCAACCTACTTCATCATTTGGAGTGGTAGATTCAGATCTAACCTTATCCCTTGTTATTGCTTCTTTATCAAAATCACTGTCCATAGTTGTTGTTGAATCTGATCAAGACATTATATCAGTTGATGCTGTCGTTAATCCTATTTTAGTAAATAGAGCCTCCTACGAGAAGGATGTTACCTGTCATCAAAAAGTTGAGGCATTAATGAATGGGTGTCTATCTCTAAACATCTGTTTTATGGGTAGAGAAAATGAGTTTTATGATTTACTTCATAAAATTGTTTCCAGATATGAGAAGTCAGATATTCCGATTTCAATCTCATCCAAGGACAGGGAATTTCTCGATGAACCAGTGCTTCTTTCCCTCGAGCCCATAGATGAAAGGATCCCAGACTCACCTAACATAGATGATGGAATTCAGAATAACTCATATCCCTTGTTAGCTAGAGATAACCTGCTATTAGATGAGCCCAAGATACAATTCAACGATGATGATATTAATTAAGTTCTAGAAGAAGAAGAAGAAGAAGAAGAAGTTGTACTCAACTCAGAAGAGAACAACAACAATGTGGCTATTTCCGACTCTTTTGTTGCGCGTAACCATAAGGAATCAACCAATCATTGCTCTGAAGGGTTTTCATAGGGTATCTCATACACCTAATTGTCTAGTGTTGGTAGCGGAATCTCAAACATCTCTATGTTTAACACTAGTTTCCAGGATCTATACATGAACATACCAATGAACTAGATTGGAAAGAAGATTACCTCTTAATCGCTTTCTCACGAACTAAATCTCGACCAGTATTCGGAAGATAAGAGCTCCAAGTGTAGCTCCTCTACTTGAGACACCGAGTAATGACTTGAACTCCCTCCTTTCAGTCCGCTAGAACCTTCTTGAAGGTTGAGATGAAGAACTCCTTCTTCTTGACTAGATATTTGAGAAAACTCCTTTTCTCTCTCTCTCTCTGAGATGTATATTCTGAAACTCTTTCAGATGACAGTTTCTCTGTGAGAGTTGCCTCTACTTTCTGCCTCTCTCTTTAGGTTGTATAATTAGGTATATATAGAAATCCCTAGAAAAGGTATTAGACCCAAACTAGGATTCCTAAAACCTAATTACAAGGCAACTTCCAAAATCACCCTTTTAGGGTTACTTGAAGTGGCCGGCCAACATAGCCCTTTATGGGCTTCCTTGGACGGCCCACTTAGGACCTAACCGGCCATGTTATGGCCGACCCCTTGCCTAGGTCGGCCATCACATGGCCGGCCCACCTAAAGCCTTTCCGGGCCTCCCTTTCGGGCCCGGACATGTTTGTATCTCTTCGGACTTCTCCGAATTAATGGACTTATCAATAATGAATCCAATCCACTTATTTGCCATTATCCTTCTAGTCGATTCTCTCCGTTCAAATCATTACTCTGATGTGTAACCCTTGTAGGATCCGGTCTATGTTAGCCGCGGATTACCGAAGTTATCCGACGATCGTAGTTGGCTTCTAGCTAAGCATTACGACCCCTAATTGGACCGGATTAATGATCTTCCGAGTAAGGTCATTAAGATCCTATTCGCCAAATTGTACGCATTGCAACCTTGGTCGAAGGACACTCCTTCGGAAGGATACCATTTCTTCAGACCGAGGCAATATATCCTTCATGCTCCCCCCCTTACAACTTCAACCAGCAAATTAGAAAGGGAATCGGCGCAATTAGCTTGGTCTTTCAAAGAGGATCGGGTTCTACCAGGGTCAAAGAGGAAATATCAAAAAGGTGTTGGAGGGTAATCAATGGATCTTAAGTTCGTCACTTGGAATGTGTGGGGGATCAAAGCAAGAGGCAGAATCCCAGCACTAAGAAGAATTATAGTTGGAAAAAATATTGATGTGGCGATGATTCAACAGACACTAACTCATGACATTTCAAATCTTTGGTTCATAAGTTGTGAGGTTCCTCAAACTGTAGCTGGATTCATTTACCACCCGAGGGTCGTTCTGGGGGTATATTATTGGTGTGGAAGGAAAGTACAATCTCAGTTGAAGATAGTTTGCTCGGCGCTTATTCTATATCCGTTGTAGGGAACGTAATAGGTCGAGATCAAAAGTGGCTTTTGACAGCAGTTTACGGTCCGGCAGACGAAGCTAATAAGAGATTCTTATGGGATGAATTAGATAATGTGAGAGCTCTCTGGGATTATCCTTGGTGCATAGGTTGTGATTTAAATGCCATTAAAACTCCAATCGAAGGAAACAAGAGATGCAGAAGACACATTAATATGTCCAAGTGAACAATTTTCTAGATAGATGGGAACTGATAGACCCCCCTTTAGTTGGTGGGAGATTCACATGGACTAATGGACAAGGTGCTCCTTTACTTTCAAGACTTGACAGATTTTTGTATTCTAAGGATTGGTGTCACGAGAGAGTCGAAGGGAATCAACAAATTCTGATCCGTACAGGCTCCGATCACGCCCCTATTACCTTGGAATTTGGAACTGCAGTAACAGGTAAGCCTCCCTTTCGGTTTGAAAATTATTGGATTGAGCATCCATCTTTCAAAGAAGTGATGGCATTTTGGTGGTCAAGAATTGATGTTACGGGGTGGCCTAGTTATATTTTAGCTAAGAAACTTCAAGTTATTAAAGGCATAATATCAGAATGGAGTAAATCAACTTTCAAAGAACAAGAAACAAGACTTAAAACTGTTGAAGAACTGATTATGAATCTTGATAAATTAGAGGAAACTAACCCTTTAGAAGAGAATGAATTCCAACACAGAATTACGTCGAGAACCGAACACGAAATGAATTCTTCTAACATTGAAACTAAGTGGTTGCAACGTAGTAAAACCAAATGGATCAAAGATGGAGAAAAGAATACAAAATTCTATCATCAGGTTGCAAACACTCGATATACTAATAACAAGATTCAAAAATTGCTTCGAGACGACGAGGAAATTACTAGCAAAGAGGAAATTCGGGCTGAAACAGTGGCTTTTTATGAGAGATTGTACAGTGAAGAAGAAGATTGGAGACCCGACATAGATAACATGGACTTTGGTTCAATTTCGATCATTGATAAAGAAAATCTAAAAAAGCCAATTACAGAAGGAGAAGTACTTCATGCGTTGGCCATATGTGGCAATAATAAATCTCCAGGCCCAGATGGAATGACAACGGAATTCCTATCATCATGTTGGTCAATCATAAAGGATGATTTTATGAAAGTTGTTCACGAGTTCTGTTCAGAAGGAAAACTAAATTGGAGATTAAATTGCAACTTCATTGCACTTATACCTAAGATAGCTGGTGCTACAGAGTTGAAGAATTTCAGGCCCATTAGCTTAACTGGTTGTGTCTACAAGATATTTTCCAAGATTTTGGCAACTAGAATAAAGCCAATCATGTAGAAGTTAGTTTCTTTCAATCAAGGTGCCTATGTTGAAGGTCGTCAAATCCTTGATAATGTTCTTATAGCCAGAGAATGTATAGATTCAAGAATTCGCTCTAATATGTCGGGCTTCAATTGTAAAATCGACATGGAGAAAGCTTTCGATCACGTCAACTGGAATGTTGTCAACAAGTTGTTGGTTAAAATGGGGTTTGGTTGGCGCTGGCGTAGATGGTTAAAATGGTGTGTATCTTCTCCAAGATTTTCGGTACTGGTTAATGGAAAGGCTTCTGGTTTCTTCAAAAGCTCAAGCGGTCTTCGTCAAGGTGACTCCCTTTCTTCCATACATATTCATTCTTGTCGTAGAAGTTTTATCACAATTACTTCAAAATTTTATCAAAATTCACTCACATTCAATTTGCGGATGATACTATTTTATTTCTCGATGCGGATCAGATCCAAATAAGCAAATTAAAAGATATTTTGGTCTATTTCGAAGCTATCACAGGTTTAAGGATTAACCTTTCAAAAAGTTCTTTGATCCCTATTGGTGATACGAGTAATATTGTTGAATGTGCTAATCTTTTAGGTTGCGGTATTGGTTCGCTGCCGTTGTCTTATTTGGGCATCCCTCTTGGTTCCAAGATCAAGAACATCAACATTTGGGATACCATTCTAGAAAAGATGGAAAAGAAAATGGCTCCTTGGAAAAAAAGATTTGTCTCAAAGGGTGGAAGGTTGATTTTGATCAAATCCACTCTTAATAATATATCCACTTACCTTCTCTCTATATTGTTGCCACCTTGTTCAGTAATTCTTAAGATGGAGAAAATCATTAAGAAGTTCTTGTGGGGAGATAGCAGCTCAAAGAAAAAGATGTATTGGGTTGGTTGGGATAAAGTTTGCAGAAAGAAAAAATTTGGTGGTTTGGGTATTAGAAAGATTAAGAATATTAGCACGGATTTATTAGGGAAGTGGGTTTGGAGATATGGTGAGGAAAAGGATAGCATGTGGAGAAAGGTTATCCAAACAAAATATGGTGGACTAGATCATGTTTGGTTTCCTAATCTAATTGGTTTATCTCACGGTGTAGGTAGTTGGAAGAGCATTTCAAAGAATTTGAATATGGTGGCGGCTCACACGTCAATTGTAATTCACAATGGAAAATCAGTTAGATTTTGGGAGGACCAATGGATAGATAATGAAACTCTAAAGAACAAGTTCCCCGCTCTATGGAGAAACTCAAATAAAAAGAATTGTTGTTTAGCGGATTGTATTATAGGTGTTGGTAGTCTCAAGGCATGGAACCTGGGACTAAGGAGCACATCTAGAGACTCGACTTTGGAAGACATTGCTAGCTTTCTCGAGTACATTGGAGAACCTCCAACTCTCAATCAAGAGTCGGATAATAGGAAATGGAAATCGTCCAAGGATGGAATTTTTAGTGTAAAATCTTTGTATGACATTGCTTCCAATCAAGAACATAGTCCAACCCAATTTCCGGTGAAGAAAGTTTGGATGGAATAGGTACCCACTAAGGTCTCCTTCCTTTTATGGGCTTGTATCCTCAATTCAGCCCCCACTATGGACATGCTTCAAAGGAGGGGATTTCAATACCCAAACATGTGCCTGTTATGCAGATCGGCTGAAGAGAATGCCTCTCACTTGCTCATCTCCTGCAGCTTTACTGAAACCATATGGAGATACTTCCTCCCGGTGATCAATTGTCCGTCTCCAATGCCATCCACTTTGGATACTTTCTTTAGGTTTTGGAAGTTTGAGAAGTCAGATACGATGAAAGGATTCCTTCAGCAGATTACTCCCTTTGCCATTTGGTGGTGTATATGGTTAGAGAGGAATAATCGTCTTTTCCGTGATGTTGCTCACTCCACTGATAGAGTTATTATGTCGATCAAGGCCACCATTTTCAACTAGGGCTTGCCGACTAGGTTCTTTGGGAATTTATCTGTGGGTTTTTTGTTAAATTCTTGGGAGACTATAGTTTCTAATATGTAAAGTCTCCCATCCTCCATTGCTTTTGTAGTTCTTTTTTCGTGCTTCCTAAGCACTCAGTTAATATATTATCATTCATCAAAAAAAAAAAACCTGAGGCAAAGTTAAGAATTGATGATAGGATCATGTGAAAAGTGAAAGTGACCACAACCGACTTTTCATATCAAGAGTTCACGAAAAAAAGTTTTTAGTATACAAACCCTAATGAGTGTTAATTATTTTACAGGTTCATGCACCTAAACAATATCATGCATATATTGTTAGAAAATTTTCTTTCGAAATGGAATAAAGAGGGATAGGGAGATCTGAGACTTGAAACTTGTCTTTGATAAATTGTCCTTAAAGAACCCTCTTCGGTCGCAATTATTTGAAGGTTACAAGGTATATTGTTTTGCAGGATATGTAAAGCCTATGTGAGATTGCGTCAAATGAAACTTTTTGTACCGAAGTATTTATATGATTTTTAGTTTTATACCATAATAATTTAATTTAATATTTACTGAATTTTCAAATCATTCCTGTTTGAGCTATTCTTGTTTGAAGTAACATTGATTGTGAAAATAGTCCCACATGGGAGAATGGGTAACTAGCAACCAAGAATATAAAGTATAGGCCCTCTCCACTCATTGCAAATTGGTTTTGAGTTAAATGGCCACAAACTTAACAAGGTATCAGAGTTAGGCCCACACGTGATAGGCTTAAAAGCCACACGTGCTCCACGTCACCCGTAAAGAAAAAAAACACACGTGTTAGGCTCAAAGAACGCCATACGTGAGGGGGGCGTGTGAGAACAGTCCCACATGGGAGAATGGGTAACTAGCAACCAAGAATATAAAGTATATGCCCTCTCCACTCATTGCCAATTGGTTTTGAGTTAGATGGCCACAAACTTTGGGATAAAGTAAAGAGTTGTACTCTTATGATTCAAGATAAGAAAAATATCAGCATTAGTAATTCTGTAATAATTTTTATAACGTTAAGAATTAATTTCTAAATTGTAACTTTCTAACAGTCTCATTGGGGATTAAAAGAAGAAAACAAATATATTATTAGATGATTCCAATCTGCAAGTTGTCTTGAGATGGTTTCTTAAGAGCGTTAATTCGCGAGATAAAATTTAATTTACAACATTTCAAATTTATGTTAGCCTACTTTGACGTGAAATCTTAGTTCTGCATGTTTCGATTATCATCTCTAACATTCTTTATGTTTTCTTTGATCATCTAAGAGTCTAATTACTTAGTTGCTATATTACTTGCGTATCAAAGAAACTTTAAATGGAAAATAATTGAAATGATCATTTAGAAACTTCATACAACGAGTTCGGTTTCGTCAACAATTTAATGTTTTCTATATTATTGAATAATTTTGTATTTTTATTCATTGATACGTGAAGTACATTTTCAACTTTATGTTAACGTACTAGGGGCACCCGTTAAAGTTTCGCACTTCACTCTCAAATTTTCAATTACTAGTGTTGTATAAATACTCATAGAAGTGTCTAAATTACAAGAACTTCCACTTTTGAAATTCATGCTGCCAGTAAACTAATACGTTTGTTGGGTTTATACAATGGTTGGGCCCATTTGGGTGATTCCATGGTTGGGCCCATTGCCATCTAATAATTAATTGAGCGTGAGCCTCACCCACTCACTACTAGTCAAGACTATTTGTCTTCTAGTTAGCACATGGGTGGGGTCCACCTCTAGAAGGAAGATGGCATTCAAAGCTTTCTTTCTCTAGACAATTAATGTCCCACATCTCTCAACTAGTGAAACTAAAGGTATCTTATAATAAGTTGTTTGACAACTCATTGTAAAGCACATGGTGGTGTAGAGAAGACTCCCACACGCACGCGCACACATGTGAGGCATTTGGGCTTTTAACCAATTAGGACTATTTGGGCTATTTGGGCTTATAGGCCTTTGGGCCGTGGCCCGTGAGCCCGTGAGCCCGTGTGCTTGGGTGCTCGGGTGCTCGGGAGCTTGGGAGCTTATAGTGAAAAGACTCTTTTGCCACGAAGAGTAGTTTTACTTAAATTCGGATTTTGACTAAGTCGGTGGGATTAACCTAATCAGCATTTGAGTATATCTCTAACTGATCTCGTAGGGTTAATCAAATTTGTTTCCGAGTTTATCTCCCACTCCCTTAACTTCTCTACCACGTTTCCTAGGCGAATAGGGTTTTCTCAGAGGTTATATATACTGGCCGAAATCAAGAGAGAATATACACAACTCAATTTCGGCTATCTTTCTCTTTCTGACTGTTTAAGTTTTCGAGTTCTGTTATCTCCATTACTATCTCTGTTAGTGCAGACAGAGGAAGTAAGTTGTGGTCAATCCTTGGGGAGCGATCGGAATCAAGTAATTAGCACCCCGGTTACTCCGAAATCACTTTCAAGGCAGTGGCCTCCATACCACGACATAGTGAATAAGTTCTTTTCTACCCGACAGTTCCATTGATCTACCCCATGTTTCAACCAATTTGAAAGTGATTTTCTGATCAATGGCTGCTGTTAATCTCGAAACCCTACCTGATATGTCAAAGATGATCCCTCTTGATGGAACTAACTACAAGAGGTGGTCACAGAAGCTGCTTATCTTCTTCGAACAACTCGAAGTTGATTATATTCTGTTCGAAGATTTATCCACTGGTTCTTCGATCGACATCGATATTACCCCTATTAAGGATAGGTCGTCTACTTCGATTGGTGATGTTGTCAAACAAAAAAAAACGTTCGAGGACATCTGTTGAATCATATGGACAACAAGTTATTCGACTTGTTTGTCAACTACAAATCTGCTAAGGATATCTGGGATGCCCTTCAAAAGAAATATGAAGCTGACGATTCTGGAAGGAAGAAGTACATCGTGGGAAAGTGGTTACAGTTCCAAATCAACGATGACTCTTCAATCATGGAGCAGGTTCATGTCTATGAGAACCTGGTTGCTGAAATACTTGCTGAAGGCATGTAGATGTGTGAAATCCTTCAAGCCAATGTTCTGCTGGAAAAGTTTCCTCAATCATGGAGTGACTACGGAAACCATCTGAAGCACAAGAAGAAGGACATGTCCCTTCAGGAGCTGATCAGTCACATGAGGACTGAAGAGGCAAATCGCCTCAAGGATAAGTTTGCTAACCTCTCTTTGAATTCCTCTACTACTAACTTGGTTGAATCTGTTCCCTCTGGAAACAAAGACAGGTCAAAACCTAATAAGAAGAAGAAGAAGTCCGGAAAGAGTAAGACTGGAGGAGTCAAGTCCAACTCGAAGATCCAGAAATCGAAAGGTCTCTGCTATGTCTGTGGAAAATCAGGACATAAGGCATACCAGTGCAACTAGAGGAAGGACCAACGCTCAGACGTTGTTGTACTGAATGTTGCTGAACCTGAAGAGATCATTGCTGCAGTAGCCGAGACTTGTTTGGTGGAAAGCAAACATGAATGGGTGCTAGACACAGGAGCTTCCAGGCATATGTGTGCAAACAGAGAGATGTTTCAGACCTTCCAGGAGATGAACGATGGATCCAGCGTCTACATGGGCAACTCTGCAAAAGCTGGAATCATGGGGCAAAGGAAAGGTTCTTCTGAAACTCACCTCTGGAAAGAATCTGTCTCTGAACGATGTTCTCTACGTGCCCACCCTAAGGAGGAATCTGATCTCGGGATCTCTTCTCAACAAAGCTGGTTTAAAATTAGTTTTTGAGTCTGATAAAATTGTAATTTCTAAGAGTGGGGTCTTTGTTGGGAAGGGATATCTGAGTGGGGGGCTTTTTGTAGTGAACGTCAATTCAGAAATTAATAATACTTCTAGTTCTGCTTATATCGTTGAGTCTTCTAATTTACGGCATGGTAGATTAGAACACGTTAATTACGCTTCTATTAAGAAACTTAAAGAGAATGGAATCATTAGTGCAGACGATCTTGATGATCACACCAGATGTCCCATATGTGTAGAAGCTAAACATGCGAAACTGTCCTTTAAGAATGTCACAATTAGAACGACATAACTTTTAGAACTAGTACACTCAGACTTAGCTGACTTCAGAAACCTAGCTAGCAGAGGAGGTATGAGATACTACATTACCTTCATAGATGACTACTCTAGGTCGAAAGTTTACCTCCTGAGGTTTAAGGATGAAGCTGAAGAAGCTATTCTGAATTATAAGGCTGAAATAAAAAACCAACTAGACAGAAAAATAAATAGGTTTAGGTCTGACAGAGGAGGAGAGCATAACTCTAACACCCTTAAATCCTTCTGTGAAAAACATGGAATCATCCATGAATTTAGTGCTCCTTATACGCCACAACAGAATGGTGTTGCTGAGAGGAAAAATAGGACACTCAAAAACATGATGAACGCCATGCTTCTAAGCTCAGGCTTACCCAATGAACTGTGGGGGGAGGCGATCTTATCTGCCTGCCATATACTCAACAGAGTACCTCACATAGGGCTAGACAAAACACCTTACGAATTATGGAAAGGTTATGCACCTAATCTGAAATTTCTAAGAGTGTGGGGGTGTCTGGCCAAAGTGGGTATACCTGACTTTAGGAAAGTCAGTGTCGGACCAAAGACAGCTGATTCTGTATTTATTGGTTATGCTCAAAATAGTGCAGCATATAGATTCATGTTATTGGAAGATGAAACAATAACAGAATCAAGAGATACTGAATTCTTTGAACATGAGTTTCCTTTGAAACTACCTGTTGAAAATATTCCCATGAATGATTCGTCACTAACTTACCCACACATGAAGAAGTGCCTAACAGTATGCTCCCATCTAGCTCTACCACTGATAGTGTAGAAGATGGAACAGAACTTAGGAAAAGTAAGAGACGTAGGATAGAGAAAACTATTGGTCCCGATTTCATTACTGCTTTTCTATCTGAAGGTGTAGAGTGGCTTAACGATCAATTTGTATCTAGTTTCTTAATTGAGACTGATCCAAAGACTTATCATGAAGCCATAACTTCAGTAGATGCAAGCTTATGGAAAGAGGCCATAAAAAGTGAGCTAGACTCATCCTGTTCAATAATACGTGGGAGCTGGCTGACTTACCTAAAGGGTGTAAACCCATTAGCAGTAAGTTGATCTTTAAGAAAAAGATTAGGCCTGATGGGACCATAGATAAGTATAAAGCCAGACTGGTGATCAGAGGCTTTACACAGAGAGAGGGATTTGACTACTTTGACACCTACTCCCAGTGACTAAAATCACCACAATTAGGTCACTTATCGCGTTGGCTGCCATGCATGACCTGGTAATACATCAAATGGATGTTAAAACGTCCTTCCTGAATGGAGATCTAGATGAGGAGATTTATATGTCTCAACCAGAGGGATTCGTAATCCCTGGTTAGGAGAGCAAGGTATGGAGACTGAAGAAGTCCCTCTATGGTCTAAAACAGGCACCCAAGAAATGGTATGAGAAATTCGATGATACCATGTTGAGCCATGACTTCACTGTGAATAACTCAGACTCATGTGTATATTCTAAACAGTGTACATCTAGATATGTCATCATATGTCTGTATGTTGATGACATGCTCATCTTTGGTGCCAATGAAGATGATGTGAATGAGGTAAAAACCTTTCTGTCATCTAAGTTTGAGATGAAGGACTTAGGAGAGGCAGATGTCATACTAGGGGTCAAAATCATGAGAACCCGAGATGGCATCTCTCTAAGTCAACCTCATTATGTTGAACAGATACTGAGAAAGTTCAACTCCTATGATGTGAATCCTGTGAGAACCCCCTATGACCCAAGCACAACTCTGGTGGAGAATGAAGGACCAGGTTTCTCACAATCTGAGTATGCTAAGATCATAGGAAGTGTGATGTTTCTGATGAATCATACCAGACCTGACATTGCGTTCGCAGTAAATAGACTCAGTAGATACACACATAACCCTAGTGAGGAACACTGGAGAGCACTTCATCGCCTGCTTAAGTATTTAAGAGGCAAAATTGATCTAGGCCTGCATTATGGAAAGTTCTCAGCAGTGCTGGAAGGCTACTGTGATGCTAACTGGGTCACTGACAATGATGAAGTCAGTTCAATTAGTGGTTATGTTTTTGTGTTGGGTGGAGGTGATGTATCATGGAAGTCTTCCAAACAGACATGCATAGCACGTTCCACAATGGAGTCTGAGTTTATCGCTCTTGAACTGGCAAGTCAGGAAGCAGAGTGGTTGAGGGGTCTCTTGGGAGACATACCACAATGGGGAAGGCAAACTGCACCAATTTCCCTTCATTGTGACTCACAGGCTGCCATTGCAGTTGCAAAGAATAATGTGTTCAATGGCAAGAAGAGACACATAAGGATAAGACATGCTGCAGTTAAGCATATGCTGAAAAATGGTGTAGTAGCCTCTGATTATGTGAGGTCAGAACAGATCTGGCAGACCCACTTACTAAAGGCTTAACGAGGAGACTAGTTCTCGAGACGTCTAAGGGAATGGGGTTGAAGCCTCTGTGCTGATTTTCCATTCTTGTGACGTGGAGCGGAGTCAGCTAGAGTAAAACTAGCAGAGCTCCATTGAGGGGTCAGAGTTTGACCTAAGGATTAGCCTAAGGCTCTTAATGTATTCATAGCCCTTTGTGGTGGTTCTAATGAAACAGACATGATGAATACACCGATAGCTAATATATCCATTACCGTAATGGTTGGTCCTATTGAGACGGACTATATGGTGTTTATGTTGATGATGATGAGGATGAACTCCCCAAAGTTCTTAATGATTTCAGACCCGAGTAAGGAGTCAGAGCCTACGATGAGGTAGACTCAAAGAGATCACCTACGTAAGCCCGAGGGTGTAAGGCCGCCCTCTATAGAAGACAGACAGCAGTCTTCTTAAAACCTCACCAGTCCCAAGGTAAATTTAGGGCCTACTTAATGAACATGAACGAATCGCGGAGAAGTAGAACTCACCGGGTATCGTATGTGTTGTGGGGGTCTCAGCCAGAAATTTCCAAGTTCAAGAGTAATTTCACTTGGTTGCTTTATTTTTGGTTGTTGCCTCACTCTACTATGTGTCAATTCAAATCGAAAGATATTGAACACTTAAGTACATGTCCCACTTCCAGCTTAGCAGTCAGAAGTCTTTGATAGCCATCTTGTGGGGGATTGTTGGGTTTATACAATGGTTGGGCCCATTTGGGTGATTCATGGTTGGGCCCATTACCATCTAATAATTAATTGAGAGTGAGCCTCACCCACTCACTACTAGTCAAGACTATTTGTCTTCTAGTTAGACATGGGTAGGCTCCAACTCTAGAAGGAAGATGGCATTCAAAGCTTTCTTTCTCTAAACAATTAATGTCCCACATCTCTCAACTAGTGAAACTAATGGTGTCTTATAATAAGTTGCTTGACAACTCATTGTAAAGCACATGGTGGTGTAGAGAAGGCTACCACACGAGCGCGCACACATGTGAGGCATTTGGGCTTTTAACCAATTTGGACTATTTGGGCTTATGGGCTTATGGGCCTTTGGGCCGTCGGCCGTGAGCCCGTGTGCTCGGGTGCTCGGGAGCTTATAGTGAAAAGACTTTTGCCACGAAGAGTAGTTTTACTTAAACTCGGATTTTGACTAAGTCGGTGGAATTAACCTAATCAGTATTTGAGTATATCTCTAACTGATCTCGTAGGGTTAATCAAATTAGTTTCCGAGTTTATCTCCCACTCCCTTAACTTCTCTACCACGTTTCCTAGGCGGTTAGGATTTTCTCAGAGGCTATATATACTGGTCGAAATCAAGAGAGAATATACACAACTCAATTTCTGCTATCTTCCTCTTTCTGACTGTTTAAGTTTTCGAGTTCTGTTATCTCCATTACTATCTCTGTTAGTGCAGACAGAGGAAGTAAGCTGTGGTCAATCCTTGGGGAGTGATCGGAATCAAGTAATTAGCACCCCGGTTACTCCAAAATCACTTTCAAGGCAGTGGCCTCCATACCACGACACAGTGAATAAGTTCTTTTCTACCCGACAGTTCCATTAATCTACCCTATATTTCCAACAACATTAACGATCATCTTTTCCAAAAAAAAAATAAATACATTAACCATCATCTTCACGGTATAAATGGGAATCTTAATATTTGCAAAAGTTCAAAGGAAACGCACCAAGTTCGACAGGTTTTTCTATATGTACTTCATCTATTGCTCCAAGTCTCTAGTGCTTTGGCTTAACAAGTCTCCTACATCATTATGTAATATTGGATACTCATTTTAGTCGTGGTATTACTCATTTCATATTACACTTCTATATTAATGTTCATATTTCCTATCCTAACAAAAACCTTTCTGATAAAAAAAAATATCCTAACAAAAACAATTCTATATTGGTGTCCAATCACTTCTAAAACAATAATTTAAAAGAGTAAACATGACATCGCCTCAAACTCTGAAAGTGAATGATTTAAATATTACTATTTAGATTATATAAAAACACAAAAATACTTTTTTGTTTTTTCTAAAGATCAGTTTTTTGTTACAATAAGTGTTTGATAAAAAAAAACTATTATGAGAGTACAAAAATGATATGCCTCAAATGACTTATATCCTTATCACAGGCTTGTTTATTACGTGGAACAACCAGCTGAGAAAATTAATTTTCGTAGAAAAATCGATTTTTTCCATTAGGCAAGGCCTACTAGGGAGAAAGTTGATTTCCCGTACTAAAAAAAATATTAATGGTGTGTTTGGGCGGATTCATGAGTCCTTGAGATTCATGATTCCACGGATCCATGAATCTAAATAATATTTTCGGGGGATGTGTTTTAAGTCCAAAATCGCATGATCAATGAGTCTAGAGACCAAAGATAATCTGAAATAGAAAATAAATCCACTCAAAGTAAATTACATGTCTATCCTCTCATTCTCTTTTACTGCCTAACCTATCCTAAGTTAAAAAAAATAACCTAAAATAATATATACCATAATATTTAGAGATTCATTAAATGATTTCCTCAAAAACAAACTTTCCTTCCGAAAAAATAGTTGCCTTTACCGTTTAGCAGAATACTTTCTTTTATATTTCTATTAGAATTGGCCAAAAGCAAACCGAAGAGAGAGAGAGAGCATCGTCACTTTCTAATATATGAACTAGGTTTTGATTTCATTCATCATCGACGCCCAAATTAAACCGAGTGAAAAAGTTGAAAGCATCGAGTGGGAGAGAGAGAGAATCGATTGATGGTTTCATTCATCATCTACAGTAGTGAAGAGTAAGAAAAAACAAACGTTAAAATAAAATGTTAAAAATGTTGTTAGACTCGATAAGATTCTACCAGCATAAAATTTTATTAGAATCAACCTATTGTAACAAATTCATATCAGATGGTAACAGAATCAAGAAAATGCTAGTAAAATACTGAAAATGTAACAAAAACAATTTCACATAATATATTTTAATTACTAAAAAGTATTTGTTAACCTATTGTAACAAGTTCATAAGATGCTAGCAAAATATTCTTGCTTTGTAAACTACTGTATTCAAATTTATTCAACCGATGCTAATAGAATGTAAAAGTTGCTATTAGAATCAATAAGATGCTAGCTAAATAGTATTTGCTTTTTAAACTACTTTATCAAATTCATTCATCAGATGCTAGAAGAATATAAAATACGCTAGTAGAATCAGTAAGATGCTAGCAAAATAGTTTGCTTTTTAAGCTTACAAAAGAATTTGTAGATGTTTAATTGGATCGAGGTAGAGATAAAAAGCAAATCACAAATTCATACTTTCTTGAAGTTCAAAGAACATATAGTTACAAAGAGAGAAAATCGTTTTTGGGAGAGAGCATCTCATTTTAGGTAAATATTGGTTGAATTGGTAGGTTAATTTAGACAAATATCAGTTTTGGAAATAATATATTTTCTTGAATTCAAAGAACATATAGTTACAGAAAGAGAAACTCGTGTTTGGGAGAGAGAGAACTAGTTTTAGGTAAATATCCATTGATTTGGTAGGTTACTTTAGAAAAATATAAGTTTTGAAAATAAAGATTAACATTAAATATCCACCATATATATTCTTTCATAAAATTACTAAAAAGTATTTGTTAACCTATTGTAACAAATTCATAAGATGCTAGCAAAATATTCTTGCTTTTTAAACTACTGTATTCAAATTTATTCAACCGATGCTAATAGAATGTAAAAATTGCTATTAGAATCAATAAGATACTAGCTAAATAGTATTTGCTTTTTAAACTACTTTGTCCAATTCATTCATCAGATGCTAGTAGAATGTAAAATATGCTAGTATAATCAGTAAGATGCTAGCAAAATAGTTTGCTTTTTAACCTCAGGAAAGAATTCGTAGATGTTTAATTGGATCGAGGTAGAGATAAAAAACAAATCACAAATTCACACTTTCTTGAAGTTCAAAAAACATAGAGTTACAGAGAGAGAAAATCGTTTTTGGGAGAGAGCATCTCGTTTTAGGTAAATATTCATTGAATTGGTAGGTTAATTTAGACAAATATCAGTTTTGAAAATATATATTTTCTTGGATTCAAAGAACATATAGTTACAGAAAGAGAAACTCGTGTTTGGGAGAGAGAAACTAGTTTTAGGTAAATATCCATTGATTTGGTAGGTTAGTTTAGAAAAATATAAGTTTTGGAAATAAAGATTAACATTAAATATCCACCATAAATATTCTTTCATAAAATTTATAGAAAGAATAATTGTATTAACTCAACCATTATAAACCTTTGGTTTACCAATGGTTAAAAAATATTTATGAAAGGGCAAAATTGAGAGAAAATTAAAGGATTGATGCACGGGGCCCACCAAATAGTGAATTTTTGGACTTATTTTACATTTTCGATTTATTTTGGTTTTATTTTATTTATTGATTTAGGAGTGGATATATGACTAATTACCCCCCCTATTTTTGGACCTTAAACTCAAAAATCCTAATATTTTTTGGTTGGGAAGTTTTATAAGGCCTCCCCAATTTTGTTAAAAGGCCTCCCCATGAAGCATTTTACTTGCTAAATTATCATTGAGGGGAGGCCTTTTTGGTTTGTTTGGCAACTGATAAGAATCCTATGATTTATTACTATTTAAGTATTTTTTCACGAAAATCTTTTTTTTTTACGGAAACCTTTTTTTCGAGCACCGTTTTTTCTTTTGGGAAAACACGGTCTCTATCAAGCAAACAAGCTTTTATATAATTTCAGTTTTCGGAAAAATATTTTTCGAGATAAAAATAATTTTTCGATAAAAAAAACGGATTTGGAGGAAAAACAGTTTTGAAGGGAAAATCTGTTTTCTGAAAAAAAAAATGGATATACGATAAAAACTTATTTGGGGAAGAATCGATTCGGGGGAAAAATAGTTGTCGAAAAAAATCAGATTTTGGAAAAAAAACGGTTTTTTGAAGAAAAAAATGATTTTTGGGGAAAAAATAATTTTCGGAAAAAAAATGATTTTTGAAAAAAAAATATAATCTTTGAAAAATAAAAATATTTTTGAAATTTAAAATAATTATTTTGTAGATGGAAATATTTTTTCTTTGATTTTAAGTTTGAAATTTAGATTTATTAATCCGAAATCCTAGCAAATCCTAGGGGGTATGGTGGGATTTTGGTCCAATACAAATTTTGGAATAAGGAATCCTTATGATTCAAGAGTCCTAGGATTCTTGGTAGCCAAACAGGCTAAGGATTCATGATTCCTACCAAATCCCACTTTTGATAGGAATCCTTCTTAGGAATCCTTCTTAGGAATCCTGCAACCAAACACACCATTAGAGAAGAGGTCTACAACTTTCCCCACTAACATCACGGGAAAACAAAAACAGATTTCCCACGCTTTGGAAAAACACGCTCTGTCTCTTCTCCAGTTTTATCTCTCTCTCTAACACTTAACTTCTCCCCAAAACAAAGAATGAAAATTTGTCTTAAAAATTGCTAAGCCAATCTCTGAAAATTGTTAAATCAAAATTGCTCTGAAAATGGGATTAAAACAGTATGAAAGTTCATTAACCTAAACCTTAGTTGGAGATTCCTAAAACTTTTAATGAACGACCATATGAAAATTGCTAAAACTTATTTAAGTTCCTCACCCTAATTGAAGTTTCCACTCTTGAGAGACTAAGAAGAAGCTTAGATCTCAATTTTTGAGTGAGCACCATTAATCCATCATGGTTCTTGCTGTAGATTTCAAATTTTGAATGAACATCATCAATCTATCTTGGTTCGTTACCATCAATCTGCAATGGTTCTCGTTGTAGATCTCAATCTCCATCTCTTTAGATCTAAATCGATCCCCCTCTATTGAAGGTAGAATCAGAGAAATAGGATGAGGTTAGAGAAGGTCTTATTTTGAGTTGTTCTAAAAGCGCCCGATGTTACTGCCATCGGCGCCCCCTTTAAGGTCAAAAGGCGCTAACAACAATAGTTCCCGCTGCCTTTAGTAATTACCATAAGATCCTTGGACCCCTATCAACCACCAAAATATGAGTTTCGTCCACCATAAGATCCTTGGACCCCTATTAAGCCCATGAGGTCGTGGGATCGAGTCTCCATGGAAGCAGTTTGCCATCAAGATTTATCCCATGTAATTTAGGCAATATATAAAGTAAATATTGTAATAAATTTGTCGGGCTTTAGGACTCTTTCATGTTGTCGGGCTTTAGGTCTCTTTCATGTTGTCGGGCTTTAGGCCTCATTCATTGTAGTTTAAATTAGGCAGTTATTGTGTGATGCGTATTTAAACTAACCTAAATAATAGGCTAAAATAAATCCGTACTTTCTAATAAAATCCGCAAGTGCACGGGTCTATGTAGTGTAGACCTAGCAAGTACGGGTCGATCCCACGAAGACAAGTTGAAACTATATTTTAATCCTAAACTAGTGAATAAGAAACTTCGAGATTCGTTTTTGATGAAAAAATAAAATAATAAAGTGAGACTAATATTTCAATAGGAAAGAGAGACTAATATGAGAAAAAAAAATCCTAGAGTTTAGAATCCACCACGAACACTCATAAAAAGATATTTAACCATTAATATTTCTCTATCTACAACTCAATAATTGGTATACCGCTTGCATCCAAATATCGGAAAATATATATCTTTCTTTAAAGCATATAGTCACCTAAGAATTAAACCCTTTTAAAAATAAACAATAACAACTCAACTATTATTTATCAACTAATAAGTATGAACCATTAAAGATTAAAATCTAAATATGATAAATCAAACCAGAAGAATAAATAATGAAGAATGTATCATGTGAAGAATAACAGAGTTTAATATTTTCAAACAATAAAGCACATACTTAAGAGAATCATTATAATAAAATATTATTTATTTGTATTCATGGTTTCATCTTTCACTCTAGGTGAAGAGTCTAGCAATCCATTACAATAATCAAAGTAGTTGAATAAAAAAGAAAGAAAAAGATGTCACCCATATGATGCTTCGATGTGGATCTTCGTCCAATTATAGTTGCTGTCCCCTTTGATATTCCAACTCCGCTACTGTCAAATGGCTCAAATGGCTTCCTGTTTTTCTCCCCCTCAAAAGAATGCGGCTACTGTCTTTTTATAGGTGGCGGTAGTATTTAGGGTTTTTAATCCCAATCGTCCCCATTTTGAATTACGGCCATATTTGAAGAAATCTAATATGAGTAGAAAATTTAGCGTGAAGTCGATGTACCAACACCTAAATCTGAGTAGAAATTCTCCCCAACCCCAGTCCCCTAATTGGAACTTTCTCTGGTCACTCTCGGTAGTTCCCAGGGTCAAAATGTTCCTTTGGAAAATCTGCACCCAAGCTCTCCCGGTCAGGGCGAGGATCGGAAAATACATTGATAACAACAAAATATGCCCGAATTGCAATGAAATAGAATCTATAGAACATGCTATCTTGCACTGCCCCATTGCTAAAAATATATGGTTTTATTTTAACATCATTTCGGAAAACATCCCATCCACACGTGATTGGATATTCTCTTGGGAGAAGGAGGATCAGAATCAATACACTATTGACAAAATCCATTATGCTACTATAATGTGGAACATTTGGAAAATTAGATGCGACCACTGCTTTCAGTATGAAATCAATAAAATCGACACGATGATATCCATGATCAGGTCTTTCCCACAAATCAACTCAGTGAACGAAACAAAATCCAAACCAAAACAGGAAAAATGGACCCCCCCTGAAATATCCTTCTTAAAAATAAATGTAGATGCGTCTTTTATTAACACCCAGGGTATCACTGGGATCAGCATCATGATACATGATCATGAATCTAAACTGATGGAAACAATAGCTTACACGGCAAGATGTAGAATTGCTGAGGAGGGTGAGGCTATTGCCATCCTCAAAGGAATACAATGGGCAGAATCTCAAGAATACAAAAGAATCATTATTGAAAGTGACAACCTGAATATCATCAATTACCTTCAGAAAGGAAAGAACAACATTCAGTGGCAATCCCTTGCACATATAAAGAAAATCAAAGATATAAAAAAGAGACTAGAAATAGTGAAATTCACTTACATAAGCAGGAAATTCAATCAAGCAGCGGACAAAGTGGCAAAATGGGCAAGAAAGAAAAACAGATCGAAGGTTTGGAAACATGTTCCTTATTTTCTATGTTAGATGTATTGTAATAGAACGCTTATTTCTAATTAATATAATATCTATTTCAACAAAAAAAAAAAAAAAAGATAAAGACTTCATGATTTGGTAGGACCCACTTTCCAAACAACCTACTTTACCTTTAATTCCTACATCCCACTTTTGCAAACAGGCAAGTATTCACGTGGCTTCTTTGAATTTTCTTATTTTTCATTTTAAGGCCATGTAAAATGACCCCTTGAAAACGCCTTCGTTGTTAAACAACCCCCCAACATATTTAATTGCACCAAACTCATCTCTCGAGTACGAAATAATGCATCGATTTCCACGATTGTTGACTTCTTCACATTTATGTGTTATTCCTGAAGAACTAATTAACTTCATTAGTTTCACCAAAATTAAGGACTAACGAATGTACATTGACGATAAATAAATGAGTTCTAGCGAACTCATCATTGTGCTCATCACATCTTCGTGATGTATCAATGCCTTGTAAAGATTAACGTAGATCGTAGTCGATTTCTCAAAAAAAAAAAGCAAAATATGAATTTCTGATATGAAAAAAGTTCTTTTCAACTGGATTCAGTCTCTTTTGTATCTGCTTTATTCTGTTATATCTTCTTGTATTGTTTATCGATGGAAGCACACGACGCTCATTTCTTTCAACAGTTCGCCGCTATCACTATTGATGATATAGTTCCGGCTAGAAGTGAGCATCGGTCGGCCAACCCGACCAAACCGAACTCGGTCAAACAGAACCGAATGATTTTTATGTTGAATCGAACAATATTTGGCTCGAATCGGCTGAAAAAACGATCAACCGATCATTGTTTGGTTTGACTTCGGCTTGAGTTTTCGAACCGTCCGAACTATACATATATGTATATATAAATATATAATTGATCTATATCTAATTATATATACATTATATAATACTATAAATGAATTACCATTACTTAATATGGATCGTAAACTAAGAAATAGACTTTTAGGTGTTCAAATCGTTAATAGTTTAAAGAGTGGCATTGAATTTGAACTTTCATTCTTCTTGCTTAAGTTTACTTTTTTCTCATGCTTTATTTGGTTATGTGAGTTCGGCCGGACTGACTAACCGAATTCAGTCGAGTCGAACTGAACCGGGTCGAATGAAGTCGGTTAACGATTTGACCGGCTCGGCTTCGGCCGATGATTTAGTCCAACCGTTATTCATTGGTTCGGCTTCGGGTTGACCTTAAACGGACGGTAACCGACCGCTGCCCACCCCTATATTCAGCTACCGTGGAAGGGGAGTATCTTCTCCCGACTGAAACAAAAATTGTCAAAAGTGGAGTTTTATGGTTTCAAAGTTAAAAAACTATTGATATTAGTCTGGCTGTTCTCCGATTGTCCAAAGTTATCTACGGTCCCCATAAATTCATTTTCATGGAAATTAAAGAGAATATTTTTTTATTAAGTTCATGACGGCTTCTGAATTGGACTTGGGAATCGAAAGGTCTTCTTCCTTCTCGGACACAAGCGAAAGCAATGTATGTAAAAACTCCATTAGCATCTCTTTTACTACTTTGCTTCCACATTGAAATTCGTGTTATAGCCCCATATTTTCTGATATTTTCGTACGACTCATCGTGATCAACTTATTGTGTTCCAATTTGGAGTGACACTAGTAAATCTTATGAACTAATCTTTGAACTATCCACATCTTTTCCATTTCCACCAAAATCGATATCTCTACTACCTCTAAATCATCGTCTGACTCTTCCACGAGTATCGATTTTTGACGCACATCCTCCATGTATGTTATCTAACTTATAAAGTAAAATTATAAAATCTTTCAAACCAAATCTTATGAAAAACTAGGTTACAACAAACCCAAAAAGTTCTGACTAAAATATCCTGAAATTTGGGCTAACATGGCATGATATTTGAGCTAAGATGGGATGGAAATGTTGGAGAGACAAGAAATGACATGAAATTTTACCAAAATATCATGAAATGTTGAGAGCTAATATGTCATAAAATTTGAGCTTAGATAGCATGAAAATCAATTATAAATATCGAATGGTTTATCTATTAACCTTAGCTTACCTTGCGGAAAAAATCTCAACAAGATGACTTAAAATGTTGGAGAAAGAAGAAAAACTAGAAGGGTGGTTGTTTTTGAAGGAAAAAAGAGTTTTTGAATGAAGAAACGAGAGTATAGGGGAAGAAATGTTGGTGAAATTAGGGTACATTGAGCTGAAGTTCGAGATTCAATCTTGGTCATTCAAACTTAACGACTATAATAAAAAATAAAGAAGAATGAGACAGTTTTTTTGTAATTTCAAAGTTTTTCGTTTTAAACCTAGTCAGTGGCTATAACACGATTCGGATTCGGGTTCGGGTCGGGCTCAAACCAGTTAACTTAATGGGCGGCCTCATGCCGAGTAGAAATTAGAATTTGATGCACAGAGTCCACCATGGGTACTAGCACGCGAAGGGTTTAATGAGTTTTGGGCGGGCCAGGCTTCAGATACACTCATCAAAAAATGAGAAAAGAAGTTTGAAAAAAATAATCAAAGATTACTGATTAAAATCCCTAATCCAAAACATTCAACATTCAAATCAAGCTTGATCTTCAAAATAGATTTTAAAACTAAAATTGTGCAGATCTAATACATATGACAAAATAAGAAGAAAAAAGTTATAGATCTAACCTACATCATAAGAAAAAAAAGAGTTAGTGATTACATCTTCTATAGATCTACATGAAATCTTTCTACAGATCTATATGAAAGAAAATATTTACAGAAAATAGAAGATGAAGAAAGAAAGAATATATTCTTCTTTAGATCTACTTCAAAAAGAACTTTTCTTTTAGAAAATATGACTTGTTCGTTGATCTTCGATTCATCTCTTGCAATATATCTTATGCAGTTGTTACCTACCAAAATCACAATTTTACTTACGAAATCCAGATTATTTAGGGTTCAAGACAAAGCCATTTTTGTTACTGAAGACAAAGCCATTGTTGTCACTGTAAGTTGTAGTACCCAATATTATCATCTCTTTCATTGCTTTTTCCTTTCGATCCATATCTCTCGTTCTTTGTCGGCAAAGAGAATTGAAAGAGAGAAATGAACACTGTAAAGCTTTTATAAGGAACCGTAAAACTGGCTTTTTTAATCCAACAACTGAGTCAGAATCTCATAATCTGATGACTCGAAGTCGGGTTAGATGGTCGGAGTTTGTGAATCGGGTTTATGACTTGGGTGAAGGTTTTTCAAGAGGAGCCCAAGCCCGTCCACCAAAATTTAGCAGGTTGAGCGGGCACTACCTATGTCGGGATTCGGGCTTAACGTTTTTGTGTCGGACTCGGGCGTTCCGGATCGGATTTTCGGGCCTCGAACAAAATTCACACCCCTAGTTCTACGTTGAATTGCGAATTAAAGGCAATTCACATAGTACCCACGGATTTAGAGGGAATTCCCGTTTTGTCCTCTCTTAGCTAACTAACTATAGATTTCTTCTCCTTAATTTTGTCTTCTTCTTCAATCTTTTTTAATTGTCCCTTGTACACGTCATCATGGCGGTGTACAAGGAAGTTTGGCGGGAAGTCTCCCTATGAGCTTCCAAAACGAAGGAAAATGATTGATACATATGGACCCGAAGGTTTGCACATGACCACAATTACATAAGATCTAAACTATAAAAATCAAATGTGTATAGAATATTAGATGAAAACACAACGAAAAACATTTGCTAATATGTTGTAGAATTTCATCGTTTGGTGTCGAAAAAGAAATTTTTGGGAGCGAAACCCTCTAAACAAAATGAGTCACGGTAGAACACTTACGTTACCTAGAAGGAAATGATGCAAGTGATGCTCGTTTGCTCCCTTGGGGGTGAATCAATGTGTTGCTTTGGAAATGAAACTTGTTCTTCTACAAAGGTCCGTCTTATACACGAAATACTTAAGGTAGGGGTTGATTCTAGATAATTACTGTTACAATCACTTACCGTTTTTATTAGACTCTTACTCAGTATATTGGTTGCACAACAAATATTTTTTTTATTTAAGTTACTCAAAATTTCTTAAAACAATTGATGAAATATGTTGTTATACAAGTTGTCACATTACTTCCCCACTAAAACTAGTAGTAAGAGTGTAAGGCTCTACGTTGTAAGAGGAAACCTTCTCCAACTAGATGCCCTTATTATTACTAGAGAGGATGAGAATATTACTAGAGAGGTTTTTTTTTTGGGTTAATTCTATTTTGGCCCCCTAAAGATGACCAACTGACCAAAATGGCCCCCTAAAAATGACCAGCTTCCAATAAGGCCCCCTTTTTCATCTTTCCGTCATTTTCACCGTTAGGGTTTGGTGCGCTGGCATTTTACTTCCCGCAATACCCCTGCCCGTATCTACCCCCTTGGTCCACGCGAAGATTTACCCTCCCCAGACCTTTCCCATCGATTCAGTGGGTGAATGACTACTCACCATTAAAACGCCCACACCTACCCAGCAGAATATGAAGCGGCGGTTTCGTGAAACGTCTCCCTCAGTCAATCCTTAACTAACACGTCTTTCTTTAGTTTACAAAACGCGTCTCCCTCTCTCTATTTCTCTCTCTCTGTCATTTTCTTCTTCGCTCTGTTCTTCAAAAATCTCTCTCTCCTTGCCCTAAATCCTACCAACATGAGTAGTAGTTCAAACATGGATGATGATGAAATCCGGTTCGATCCACCTTCAATGGTTGATGTTCAGGTGCATTATGGTGGTGAATGGGTTCCAGAAACGGAATGGAATGATGTTCATCATTCAGAATATATTGGAGGAGAAACCTTACTAATCGAAGACGTTCGTTATCCACTTGAAGATCATATGACATATGATAGATTTCTGGACTACATTTGCCATGAAATGGGGATCCCTGCAGGAACTGTTCTTGATTTGTGGACTATTATACAAGTGGAGAAGCATATAGGATTTGTTAAGAATGATACAGATCTGGAGACCAGCTTTATGGCATGTGTACCAAGTTATGGTGGTGGTTTTCTACACTTTTTTGTTTATGCCGATTTCCCTGAAATTCCCCCATTCCCTCCTGACTTTTACCTGTGTTGGAAGAAGACACCAAGAACAAAGCAAAAGGCTACTTGTCGTCGCAGGTCAAAAGGGGTTAGTCGTCAACCTAAAAGACATGTTTCAAGAAAGAAAATGCATCCCTCTAGTCAGGAAGAAAACGTTGAGGGTAATGTTGATCCCATGGAAGTTGACAAAGGGGTTTCAGAAATGGAAGTTGATCGAGAAGTAACAGTGGCAGTGGATGAAGGGGTATCTGAGATGGTAGTTGATGAAGGAGTCAGTGACCAACATGGGTCTGTGGGAGTATCAGCCGAACTAGGAGAAACTGGAATAGGGGGCGAAACTGGAATAGGGGGCCAAACTGGATTAGGGGGCCAAACTGGAATAGATTGGTCCACATTTGACTGGGATAGATTCATGACAGGATCTGAAGAAGATAATTGGAGAGACATACTGAGAAGAATGGTTGGGGTTAGTGATGAGTTAGTTGGTACTCAAGTTTCAGTAGTAACAGAAGCCACAGTTGATCATCAAGTTGACAATGAAGGTGGTTTAGATTTAGGAGGTGATGTCAACCCAGAAGATAGATACCACTCAAATGATGATTCAGATGAAGATGAAGGTGACTATTATTCAGATGAAGGAGGAGGTATAGATCAGTATGACCCCAGATTTGAAGAGTTTGCTGATTTTTATCAGAATGAGGATGCGTCCTCTGAAGATGATGAAGATAATGAAGAGGAAGTGGGTCAAAATAGAAATGTGCTTGAAATTAGACAGACATGGGCCACAATTGGGCAAGCAAGAGCAGCAATTAGAACTCATGCAATTGCTAATCGGTTTGCCTATCAGCAAATTAGGAATGAGAACCAGAGATTGAAGTATAAGTGCAAGGCTGACGGATGCAAATGGAATGTCTACATTTCTAGACTCAGTGATAAATTCACTTATAAGTTGGGTAAGAGTAACTTAGTTCATACCTGTCAAGCTGATGCTGAAGATAAAAATCCGATGGCTAATGCGAAATGGGTTTCGGGAGTGTTCATGGATCTGTTTGTTGAAAACCCAGCCCTCACACCGGATAACATTCAAGCATGGGTGAAGACTAATAAGGGTGTCAACATTCGTTACAAAACAGCTTGGAGTGCTAGAAACCTCATGATGGAGAAGGTGCATGGGAATTTTGAAGAGGGTTACCGAAAAACACCTGAGATGGCTCGACAAATCTTGTTATCCAATCGAGGTAGTATAGCTACAGTCTCTAGGCATGATGCAACCGAAACATTCACAGGTATGTTCAATCTTTCCAGTTTGGAACCTTTTTCTATTTTGACCCCCTTTGTCTATTTTGACCCCCTTTGTCTATTTTGACCCCCTTTGTCTATTTTGACCATTAGGTATGTGTGTGTGTTTCAAAGCTTCCATTGAAGGTTTTTTGAAAGGTTGTAGACCTATACTGGGATTAGATGGGTGTTTCCTGAAGGGAAAATATGGAGGTGTATGTCTTTCTATCCTTGCCCTTGATGCTACTAATGGGATTTTTCCCATTGCTATTTATGTGTGTCGGAATGAGTGCAAAGAGACATGGTTGAACTTTCTTTCAGCCGTGGGTCCTAAACTGACATTGCATCAACAACCATTGACGATTATGTCTGATAGACAGAAGGGTTTGATAGATGCTGTAGATACTGTGTTTGGCAGTGGAAGACATCGGTTCTGCTTCCGACATATGTACAAGAACTTCAAGCGAGTACATGCTGGTCTACATTTGGAGGAGTTGGTGTGGAATGCAGCCAGGTCATACACAGAAGCAGACTTTAATAAATGGATGTCTGTGCTGCAAAGTGTTAGTCCTGAGGCAAAAAGATGGTTGGAACGAGAGGCTCTCTCGACGTGGACTCGAGCACACTTCGACCACACTTCCAAGTGTGATTACATAACCAACAACTTTTCTGAAAGCTTTAATAGTATGATTCTGAAGATGAGAGATAAACCTTTGTGCAAAATGATAGAGAAATATTGGCTGATGTGTATGGGTTCCTTTCATAAGCGAAGGTCCGAAGCAAAAGCATGGTCTGATGATGGTTTGGTTCCTAAGATTGAACGTGCATTGGAGAAGCTTAAGAAAAGGGTTCGATACTACGAGGTTCAACCTTCTGACGACATTCATTGGAATGTGAGTGTAAGGAGTGGAGTTCGCTGGCAATTTAATTTGCAAGATCAAACATGCACATGTCGCGTCTGGCAGGTTTCAGGATTGCCTTGTGTTCACGCTGTTGCTGTAATTACCCCAAGAAGAGAAAATTTCACGAAGTAAGTCCATTCCACTGTTCTTTTTCTATTTTGACCCCCTATTTCTATTTTGACCCCTTTTAGGTACTGTAGCTATTTCTACACTGTCAAAGCATACAGGGAGACGTATAAACACAGGGTTACACCAATCCCAGATGAATCGACTTGGGCGGAGGTAATATTGTAAAATTTCATTGGTTTTTTTCATCTGGCATACCAATTCCTTATACCCTTTCTCGACCTTTCGTAGCCAAGGTATGTTGTGAAACCCCCAAGGCTATCTAGAGCAGCAGGCAGGCCTAGAACACAGAGAAGGAGGGATAAGTCCGAGCAAGCGGGAAATAAGAGTCGTGGCTATTTTTGCAGCACTTGCCATACTCACGGCCACAACAAAAGGGGATGCAGGGGACCCGCACCATCAGCAGCAACAAGGGGAACTGGTGGAAGACAACAACAACAAAGTCAATCATCCTCCAGCAATCAACAAAGTGAAGCTCCACCGGTTAGGCCCCGTGTAGTAATACCAGAAAGGCCGAATGTCTCGAGATTTACTCGACAGTTTCGAAATCGTGGTGCTGGGTCATCTAATCAATCGAACAGGGGGGGAGATGCTGGTGGTCTCTGAAATGGTTTATGATACTTTTGGTGGTCTCTGAAATGGTTGGTTTTGATACGTTTGGTGGTCTTTTTTGTTAGTTCTTTTGGAGAAACTATTGGTGTATTGGTTGGTTTTGATACTTTTGGAGTTTTGAACAATTGGTCTATTTTGATCGTAACTTTGAATGGTTTATGATACTTTTGGAGGTCTCTGAAATGGTTTGTCTTTTTTGTTAGTTCTTTGAATGTTAATGTTAGTTTTTGGATATTCGTCACAAATCATTTTTCTTGACAAACTTAATTGATTTAAAAGGGAAACAAACATAACCTTACAAAACATTGGCCCCTAATTTTCCAAATTGGCCCCTAATTTCGTTTTTACCCCCCTAAATGAAAAATAACCTTACAGAACATTTTTCTTCACAAACTCACTGCAAAACTCATCAGAAGGAACCTCAATGACTGCCTTCCCCTTTTCTTTACCTACTTTATTGTCCACTAAATCTGAAACCCAATTAAATTTGTTGCAAACAACACAAGACAAGAACTTTCTTTGGTAATTTTGATCTGTCATTGATGTTCGGATCTTCCTCCTTCCTATGCATTTAGGCCTAGGGCAAGGCGTATCCACCCATGGACAGTCTTTAGCAAAATGATCATGAAGGCCGCAATGGAAACATGAATCCTTAGTTCCCGAGCTACAAAGTTGGGGTTTCTTCGTGGCATCAACTTCGCGTAAATCTTTGGCCTCATCAAGCCACTGGAACCCTGGGCATGACAAAAATTGGCAACTTAGATACTTTCTTGATTTACCTTCTTTGTTCTTAGCTGAAGACAAAAATCTAATCCCTATACATTTGGGGTTTTTGCAAGGACTGTAGATCCAAGGGCAATCAATGGCCGTATGATCTAAGTCGTCACACATTTGACACCGGTGAAGTGGTGGAGATGAAGAATGTCCCAAAGCAGGTTTCATGGAGATGAAGAATGAATTTCGGTTAGGAAGCAATGGAGATGAAGAATGAAGTGGTGGAGATGAAGAATGGATTCTGTTTTGGGGGGTATTTATGGTGGGAAGGTGAAGTGTGTTAATGGTGATAGTCATTCACTGAATTGATGTGACATGCTTTATAAAAAAAAGAATATTTTGGACAGGTTTGGGAAACATAAATCTGCGCGTGGACCAAGGGGGTAGATACGGGCAGGGTATTGCGGGAAGTAAAATGCCAGCGCACCAAACCCTAACGGTGAAAATGACGGAAAGATGAAAAAGGGGGCTTTATTGGAAGCTGGTCATCTTTAGGGGGCCATTTTGGTCAGTTGGTCATCTTTAGGGGGCCAAAATAGAATTAACCTTTTTTTTTTTTGTTAAAGGGATATTACTAGAGAGGTTGTTTGGGCAAAACTATAAACCAAAAATAATACATGCATACGTCCCAACTCCCAACAACAATATTGCCATCTATTCACAACTGCCCAAATGCCCTAAAATTCTAGAGAGTTTTCCAATATAAATGATCAATGATTATATAGTGATAGAAATATCTCCAACCACCCAAACTAAAGTACTAGAGTCTAGGTTAAACATACCAAGGGGAACCAATAATAATATCTGACAATGGAGACCTATAGACCCAAGTTAATTATCAACCTTGGGTAGTGTTTTAATTATGTCTCTTCCTATTTTAATGCACCACTTTACTTTCTTATATTTAAATCTAAAAGAGATATTGTTCATCACAATACTCAACAAGTCCAATTAGAATCCGACAAACAAATTAGAATCCGACAAACAAATCTACTGTTTGAATCCGACAAACAAATCTAGTAGTTTTTTTTTTTGATGAAATAAATCTAGTAGTTGAATAAGCAGACATAGTTACACTTCCAAAGGAAAAAATTTAAGCAATTAAAAGCAGGCACTTGGGAGTCTCACAAATGAAATAGCAGAGAACATTTATTAGTATAGAAAAAGGTTTGTCAACAAAAAAAAAAAGCAACTGAAAAAGGTGTTAATAAAGACAAAATTAAGATTGTTGTAAATTAAGGAAAGAACAAAATTTGGTAGCACATTGAAATTTGTTTGATAAAGTATCTGGTACATGAGTCTCCTTATCTTCCAAAAAAAAAAAATTCAAAAGAAATTTCAATAGGAAAGATGATAACATTTTTTAAGTATTTTTCATTAAAAATGTGGTGGGTGATTTTGGGCCCTTTACACTTTACAACTCCAAAGTAGCTAACCCTTTTTCCATAGTTCAACCCTTTTTCCACACTTACAAACTCATCCCTTGTCCCTTCCACTACTATGTAAGATTATCCTAGCAATTTCCCCCTTACAGGTTGAAAGGGTATGCGCTAACGCGTGATGGATGCCCCTTTATACTTCATTAAGACTCCATATGCCATATCAATAGGAAAGGAATTTTAACTGAATGGTTATTGGTTTGAGACTTCTTATTGAGGTCTGATATTAGTGTAGGTTTTTTTTTTTTTTGATGAAGGAAAGTGTAGGTTGGTTTTGAGTTTCTCTCACTTCAAAAGTTAGTTCAAGAAATAAGGTTTTCCTACACTTATACACTCACCCCTTACCATTCCATTATTATTTGAGTTAGCCTTGTAAACTTCCACTATGGTGATATTAATGGGTTAAACAACACGTTCTCCCTAAATTAATAGGAGATTAGTTAACTTTTCAAAATCTCAGAATCAATCTTGGATTGCAATTCTTCACTAACACTATGGTTGATAAATAGGAAATAAGAAAAGTAGAGATCCATTACTCTTTAAGATTTGAGTAAATCCTAGATTGCCACAATGTCCAATAAGTATAACACCAAACAAAATTGCTTAACTATATTAATAATTTTCTTTTCTTCAAACTACTATTATTATTCTTTAATTCTCTCTTAAAATGACCACTTCTAAAACCTCTCTCTCTCTCTTTCTATCTCTTTGTCGCTCTCACTCTTCCTCTCACTCTCCCTCTCACTCTCTCGTCTCTCTTTTTTCGATCAGTGAGTAGGGTGCACATCAGATGGATAACCGACATGTTGAGCCTATCGATAGTTCGATCCAAAAGACGATTATTGTCAATCTCAATCCGAACCAATCCGTTCATGGTTCGGTTACGGACCCAAACTATGCATGAATGTTCGGTTCGGTTGGGTAATCGAACCAAAGGTGAACAAAATTTTGAGTTTTTTACGTTAAAACCTACTACAATTATACTTAGAACGTGTTAAAAATTAGTATTATCTCACAAACCTAAGTCTACATGTACGCGTTAATACGACATAGTTTATCAACATTCGAGGAAGATAAAAAAATGATAAACAATTGAATCTCCACCATCCATGACCAATCATATATGCTTACATATAATATATAAAAAGATATTTGGATCGGTTATCCGGATTTGTTTGATCGGTTATCCGTCAAACAAATCCGGATAACCATTGGAACGGTCCCCAAACCGCCCAAATCTGTCTGGATCAGATTGGTTTGGTCGTTTCGGATACTAAAGGTACTCCTGTATCAGAAAGTATTCTTTCTCTCTCTGATCTCTCTCCTTCAGATCTGAAAGGATTCTCTCTCTTTCTCTCTGAGCTCTCTCTCTAATCTAACAGGATATGGTTTGAAAAGGTTATTTAATCACTCTCCCGGCTGAGAGGATGAATAATTCTTTCTCATCAATTCTCCTTTATAATGATGAAAAGAATGTGTTTTGATATCATTTTTTAGACTTAATGTATTTGGATGTGCACGAGAGACTGAATGGAATGAATTTCTTAAGTTGACTTGGGTCCTATATATATGAATCAACTAGACACATGCATTAGGGGCACATTTTTTGCGTTTTTAGGGGCACATATCTTGAAAAAGTGTGACTTTTCAAACTCCGAAGGAGCGTGATCCCTTGGATATGTCCCTAATTTGTCCGAAAAGCAAGAGAATTAGTCACTGGATGAAGACTTGACACTATCCAACTATGTACCCGACCTAGACAAAACACGAGCCGTCAGATTTCTTTAGTGTGACTCTCCTTGTGGGCCTCCCAACAGGATCTTAACCCATGACTAGCGCGACCTTTAGAACTTCTTCTTCAAGGTGGTCGAATAGGAGGCGTCCGATCTGGACATACTCGCTTTCCTCAAAGAACCTCCAAATTAACTTTTCATTATTGTCACTTAATCCCTAGTTTAACTGAACTTCATCTTAATTTTAAACTTGAATGTCTTATTCATCCAAAAAATCGACTTCAAGTGAGTCTTGGATCTAAGCTTCAGAGCTGGACGAGCTGAATGAAGCTGTTTCTGAATTTGACTAGTCAAAATGAGCCTAAATTGCCCCTTTCCAACAATAAGGTAACCAACCAAATTTAGAAATGTTTATTGGAAACACAAAAAAATTGAAAAATCTTTATTTTGCCATAAACAGTTTTTTTTGTTCACAAATGCCATAAAGAGTTTTTTTTTTTTTTTTTTATTTTATTTTTTTTTGTTGAGGACAAATGCCATAAAGAGTTGAGAATCTAAATTAAGAATTGACATATAGGACTAATGAAGTTTTTTTGGGTGATTCACCCCGCAATAATTGAATATCCCACAGCCAAACTTGTTACCTTATGACTTTTTTTTTGTTGAGAGCATTAACTTATGACTTCTGGTATCAAAATAGAAATTGCCAAACAGCATGTAAACAAGTTGTGACATTGACCAGAAAATAAAAACCTACCACATAAAGGTATAACAGTTATTATTAAACCAACTTAGCCGCCTCCATGAGTTAAGTCCCTCTATGCCTCTAGGATAACTAGCTAGCTATGTCCACTCACACCTCCAACCCCATTTTTCTATCTGAAACACCAAGAAGAAAAGGACACGTTGTCAATAACTGATAGTCAGTTGATAAGTGTATATACTCTGTAATGCGGAAGTCCCAAGTTCAAACTCTTAGAAATGCAAATCCAGAAATATTGAATTTAGACATAAATAAAGTAGTTTATGTTGATTTTAGTAATTTAATTCCGTCTGGATTTAGGCCGTTTTATTTCGTTGGAGTGTAGGTCAGTAGTTGGTAAGTGCATGACTCAAAGATTTTTTATAATTGCTTTGGCTATACTTATTGATGGTGGGGTAGTCTACTTTGATTTTATAGTAACATATACGTCTCTCCAATGGGGTTACCAGAGGTTCTTATTTTTCAAAAAAAAATGTGTTAACCTATAAATCAAATAAAAAAAAGTGTATCTGAGTCACAGTTCTTATTGGTCACATATGTTTATACTAAGAGCAACTCTAAGCACAGTCGGGCTGAGGCAAAAAATTCAAATTTTTGGCCTCAGCCCGCTGCTCCAGCGCGGGCCGGTTGGGGCGGAGCCCCAACCGACAACTTCAGTCGCACCTAATGTTAGGGGCGACTGAAGCCGTCCCCAACATGACCGTTGGGGACCCCTCCCATCCGTTGGATTTGCTCCAACGGCTGGAAATGGGTTCAACCCCTATAAATTGGGGTTGAACCCATTCTCCAATTCATCTCTCTTGTTTCTCTCCATTTCTATATCTCTCTTTTAATTTCTTTCTCTTTCTTTCAAATTTTTTCTATCTTTTCATTTGTTCTCCTATGGATCCATTAGACATCAACGAATGCGAAACCCAAAGTTATATGGAATTGTTTTCCCCTAATTCTACTTACCCGTCAGCTCAATTAGGGGTCGATGATTATGAAGTATGTGAGGATTCTTCCGTGCAAGAAGGGACGACTTCAACAAAGATAACTAAATGGGAACCGTATCAGTTGGATGAAGATATTTTACTTGCTAATTGTTATTTGAAAATTACATTTGATGCGGTTGTCGAAAATTGTCAAAAATATAAAGTATTTTGGCAAAAAAATATCGGATGAATATAATGCGAGTGCAAAGTATTCTGAGTTTTATATCTACTTTGAGGCTAATAAATAAAGTTCCAAAAAGCGGGGAAAACGATTATGACCGGGTAATTATTTCAAACTTTTTAATTTATGTTTTCTATCTTTTCACTTCATAATATGTACTTAAAATATATTTTGTTTATTTCAGTTACAAAGAACACTTGACATGTATAAAAAAAATCACCAAGGAAAAGGCTTTAGGTTCTAACATGTTTACAAAATTTTGATGACACACAACAAGTGGACGACAGCTATGCCAAGAGAGTCAACATCCGGCAAAAGAGATTCTAATACCAATCCATGGGAGGTAAGACCAATTGGCCGTAAACAATCCAAAGCAAATGCAAGAGTTGGAGAACCATCCACACATTCTACTGCTTCAAAAACTCAGAATGATGAATATTGGGAAAAAAAAGATGAAGAATCCCAACAGAGAGCAACAATTTTGACGGAAGCTGTAAAGGTTCAACAAGAGACCCTACGGATTCAACAAGAGTATCTACAAGCAGATAAGGAACACAAGAACCGACAATATGGGATAGACTTATTGAGGACTGATACTAGGTCTCTCGACGAACATAATGCACGAATGCTTATAGCAGCGCGAGAAGCTTGATTCAACGGTCAACCACGAGACCCAAGAAACCCCTTCTAGTTATCTTTAATTTTTCTATTGTTGTTTAGTCGTATTTAAGTAGTTTTAAATTTTTAATCAATTATTAGTTGTAATCAATGTTTTTTAATTGAACCTTATCAAGTAAATTGGAAAATTTCATTTTCAAATTTACGGCCTCAAGAGAGGTGAGGCTGGAGCTGAATTTTTGAGGCTTAGCTCAGGCTGAAAATTTTGGGTGAAAAAGTAATTTTTTCGGCCTAAGACATACTAGGATTGGAGTTGCTCTAAGAAGTGGGTTGTGGAGTGAGTTTTTCTTTTTGGGTTAGGGGAGGAATTTATTTAAATATAGTAGTAACATTTATATTTTCACTCATGCCTTCTAATCAAATTTTACTCCTATATAAACCTCCCAAACTTGAGAACTAAAAAATGGAAGAATCATACATTAAAACTAATTAAATTCTAGTCTAAAAGCTAATAACAAAGTTTAGTATAGATGTTATAGTAAAATCAAGCCCAAACTCATAAATAACAAACAAGAAAACAGTAAAATCAATTCCTCATATACTATACAAAAGAACCCCCCAAAACTATGAGAGGTTTAAGAACAAAAATCCTACTTGATGATCATGAAAAGTGGTTGATCTCTATGTCTAATGAGAGACGTGATAATTGTGACGGATAGAGAAGACGAAGATCATAGTTCAAGATTTTTTAAGGTCTAGAAGATATCTTGAACTATCTTCAACTTTTGTATATCTCAGTAATCTCTCTCTCTCTTATTTTTCTTCTGTTTATTCAGTATATGAGGCAGCAACATGATGATCATGAGCAAGAAGAGAAGCAGCAGCAGCAGCAGCAGCAGCAGATTCTTCAGCTGCAAGTTTTTGCAACCCGGGTTTCAATTCTTTGTTACAGAATTCCTCATACTCCTCTTTATCCCCACCTTTCTTCTTAACTTCAACTACTCTTAGTGAAGGTGTTAATTCAAATATCTCAGCTGCAATTGTTAATGGACCTTTCACACCTTCTCTTGATCCTTCTAAACTAACTCTGCAATCTTTTGTTCTAACACTATACTTCACAACTTTAGCAATCTCTTCCAATTTCGATATGATATTCGAAACCGGAGCACCTGATACAATTCTTGCTTCTTCCTCCGTTTCATCAAACAACCCAGATAAATCAAAACCAGGTGAAAATGAAATTATATCAAAAGCATTCAAACTAGCTGGTCTTGGTAACCCAAGATTTCTTTTTCTTGGTTCTTGTTCTGATTCTGACATTGATTTCTCGGATAACAAATCAATATCTTCTTCTTCTTCTTGTTCTTGCAAATTACATAGTTGATTATCTTCAATGTAAAATTTAACAAGTTTGAAACCTTTCTTGAACCATTTATTCTCCATGATTTCTGGAATTGTAATTCGAGTTGAAGGATTTGTATCAAGAAGACGACTAAGAAGACAAACAAGTTCAGGCGAAAACCAACGAGGACATCGAAATTCACCTCTATAAATCTTCTTATACATAGCCATTATATTTTGATCATGAAAAGGAAGATAACCAGCCATTAAAAGAAACAAAACAACACCACAAGACCAAATATCAACTTTAGCTGCATCATACCCTTTTCCAACAAGAACTTCAGGAGCAACATAAGCAGGAGTTCCACAAAGAGTATGAAATAACCCATCTTTCATTTGATCTGAAACAGTACTTAATCCAAAATCAGATACTTTTAAATCACCATTTTCATCTAATAAAAGGTTTTCTGGTTTTATATCTCTATGAAAAACACCTCTAGTATGACAAAAAGAAACAGCAGAAATCAATTGTTGAAAATATTTTCTTGCTAAATCTTCTTTTAATCTACCCTTTGCTACTTTCTTCAATAATTCACCTCCTTTAACAAATTCAATGACAAAATAGATCTTCTTCTTCGTTGCCATCACTTCAAATAATTGAACAATATTTGGATGACGAACTCTTCTTAGAATTGAAATCTCTCGTTTTATATGAACCATTAAACCTCCTTTTAAGATTTTTTCTTTATCAAGAACTTTAATGGCTACATATTCATTTGTTTTCACGTTTCTAGCGTGATATACCTTTGAAAATGTTCCATGACCTAGTAATTTCCCAATCTCATATCGACCAAGAAGATGTGATTGATGAGTTTCCTTCTTTTTCTCAGCCATTCTTGCTTGATAAACCGATTTCAGGTTTCAGAAACCCCAAAATTCTAATAGTCGAATAAATCGGCCATCAACCCTAAAAGGAGAACATTAGTTTGTTCTGTTTTTTGAGAGCATTGAAGTTCAAATCTCTTAAAAAGGTGCAGAAAGAGACGGAATGTTAACGGCAGTGTAATGGAAAACCTATATTTAACGCTTCCGTACCTATATTTAACGCTTCCGTTAGCACAGCGTGAGTTAAAAGTGACAGACGCCGCCAAGTGGGTCATAGGCTCATAGCTTTGTTAGGGTCTTAGCCTCTTAGGTTTCTCCAACAGCCGTGTATGTTCATGGGGAACTTTTAGGTTTCTCCAAAAGCAGTGTATGAAATGAGCCTTTCTTATTTAATTTGGGTTTTGTTCCAAAAACTTTATGTTATAAGATATAGATTATTGTTACAATCTACCACCTTCCTCATGCGGTTCCTTTCACGATATTTAAAGATAAATTAGGGTATAGTGTGTGCCTCCGGCAAGGAGCTCTTTGGGACACTTAAGGCATTTGAATATATATAATCTGTGAACATGCAAAATAAAGTTTGGACTTATTTTAAAGGAGGGACTAAAATACGATACATCTTAAAAATGAAGTAAATCTTTAAATAAGGTGATGAAGAAGAAGACTTTTGTAGTTTTTCTTTTCCACAAATACAATATTGTGAAAATTAAAATTATCATACAAAAATTGTCGTTGAAAGTGTCTTCAATATGGGTTTGATATCTAATCTGGTTTACGATCTGCAAACCCGCTTATAAGACAATGGTAATTGCCTGCCGAGATCGAAGTTCTCAGCGCGGCGTTTTGGACCCGTTAGAAGAGCTGATTACTGAGACAGGGCTGGAATGCGAAGACCAAGAGATTGTGAGACACCATACAGTCAGAAAGACACCACAACATAATGGTAAGGCAGAACGTATGAACAGAACTCTGTTGGAACGAGTTCGTCGTATGTTTTCGAATGCAGGGTTGTCGGAAGTGTTCTGGACTGAAGCAGTGAACACGACAACGTATCTGGTAAATATCTTCGTGTACATCTATTGAGTGTAAAACTCTATTGAGGTATAGTCTAGTTATCCTGCAAAGTATGTATGAGAACTTGAGGATTTTCGATTGTCCAGTTTATCCATATGTTAAAGAAGGTAAGTAGATCCGAGGGCTAAGAAATTTGTATTTCTTGGTTATGAGCCCGGTGTGAAAGGTTATCGGTTGTGGATTCCTGATGGAAAATCAAAGAAGTTTCTAATCAGTGAAGATGTTACTTTTTATGAGTTACCATGGTAACTCAGAAAGTGACGCATGTAGATGCTCAAGAGAGTGTTGGTAAACAGGTGGAGTAGGAAGATCATGGTGAACAGGTAAAATTTGAGATAGGCACTTGGAAAGAGGTTAGACCTCAGATAGATGAGCAAGCTGAGGAAGATGAATAAGAAGTAGTTCATTACAGTGTTGCGAGGAACAAGGGAAGAAGAGACATTAGGGCACCGGAAAGGTATGAAATGGAAGATATGGTTGGATTCGCACTTAGTGTGGAGGAAAGGATTGATGGAAGTTAACCATGCACCTACGAAGAAGCTATGAAGAGTGATGAATCGAGGCAATGGTCTTTTGCCATGAATGAAGAGATTGAATATCTTAATAAGATACGGGCTTGGGAATTATCCGAGAAGCTTAAGGGTCAGAAGATTGTTGGTAGCAAATGGGTTTTCAAGAATAAAGAAGGAATCCCAGAAGTGGAGGATGCACGATACAAAGCACGGTTAGTAGCCAAGGGGTTTACACAGCGAGAAGGGATAGACATCACTGAGGTATTTTCTCTTGTTCTACATAACTTTATTAAAGTATTACTTGCTATGGTTGCTTGTATGATATGGAATTTGAGCAACTTGATGTTAAGACTGCGTTCTTACATGGGGAGTTGGAGGAAAAAAATCTATATTCGTTAACCAGATGAGTTTGAAATTCTCGGAAAAGAAGACCAGGTTTGTTTGATGAAGAAATCCTTGTGTGGATTGAAACAATCTCCTGGGCAGTGGTATAAGCGTTTTGATACCTTTACGGTAAAAAACGGTTATGATAGAAGCAAATATGATAGTTGTGTGTATCACAGAAAACTATCGGATGGTTCTTATGTGTATTTACTCCTATATGTGGATGACATGTTGATAGCTTGCAAGGATATGATTGAAATCCACATGTTAAGGGATCAATTAAAGGGTGAGTTTGAGATGAAAGACTTGGGTGCCTCAAGGAAGATATTGGGTATGGAGATACGGAGAGACAGATCTGCTGGGAAATTATTCTTGTCTTAGAAAATGTACATCAAGAAGGTGTTGGAACGTTTTGGTATGATTGAGGAAAAACCTGTCGGTACTCCATTGGCAGCACACTTCAAACTTTCGGGTGAACTTTCACAGACAACTGATGAACAGATAGAGTATATGTCTCGGGTGCCTTATGAAAGTGCAGAAGGTAGCATTGTGTATGCTATGGTGTGCACAAGGCCGAATATTTCATATGTTGTTAGTGTAGTCAGCAGATACATGGGCAGACCTGGGTCATTAACATGCTGTGAAATGGATACTGCGATATCTGGGAGGAACTGGGGACGTTGGCCTGGTTTACAACGGAAAGGATGATACTTCTCATTCGATAGATGGATTTGTGGATTCGGATTTTTCAGGGGATCTTGATAGGAAGAGATCTCTGACGGGCTATACGTTCACACTCTGCGGGAGTGCCACAAGTTGGAGAGCAGTGCTACAGTCGGTAGTAGCTCTGTCTACAACTGAAGCTGAGTACATTACAGCAACAGAGGCAATGAAGGAGGCAATATGGCTGAGTGGTTTAGTTAGTGATTTGGGCCTGAAGCAGGAGGTGACAGAGGTCTACTGCGACAACCAGAGTGCGATTCATTTGACCAAAAATCAAATGTATCACGAGAGAACTAAACACATTGATGTCAGGTATCACTTTATCAAGGGCGTGATTGAAGATGGGAAGATCACAATAAAGAAGGTGTCTATGACAGATAATCCAGCAGATATGTTGACTAAGTGATGAGACATGAAAATGTCCCATCTGAATCTCTTAACATAGGCTAGTTAGACCATTTCGAGTCGTTACTCCGATAAATTATTTGTTTCTCTTGTCTAGGTGTCTTTTACAGAATTGAGCGCGAAAAACTGATAAAATCGGGAAAAAGACACACCTGGGGGCATTTTGGTCATTTGAAGATTATGGTAGTCCGGTCATTTGAAAATTTTGATGCTTGGATGAAATAAGACTCCAAGATGAACTCGTGGGTGAAAATGAGAGTCAAATCGGAGTCCGGATGAGCAAAATAGTACAAGTTAAAATTGGGAGTCAAAATCAATTGACCAGAGCTTTCAACAACACGTGGCGTACGAGATGTAACCAGATTAGACGGCTGCAAGGTTATGCGGCCTGTTTTTGGTCATTCACGGGTGTGTTTCGGGAATTTGTTGGGGTTCAAGATACGCTACACCCGATCTCGTGATGTCCCAGTGTACCTAAGCGAATCTAGCGGTGAGATTTTGTCCCTTAACATAAGGCAACATCCGGACCTGCGTCATAACTTCCTTCACTGACCGCAAAGCACTGAATCTTTCTGTTATCTCTTCATCAGTACGTGAATTTCGAACTGTTCTTATCTTCTACAGTTTCCATTCCAAAAATAAAGGAAAGGGAGATTTTAAAGGCAATGGCGGAAGTTGTTATAGGCAATCTCGCTAAAGGCAATCTGTAGTTAGGTTAAAGGCAATGTGCTTTTAAAAGGAAATACCTAAGTTAGAGTTTGAGCTAACTGCGTCAAGTCACCGGCGGGTGACTTAACCTTAAAAAAAATCTCTTGCTTCTTCTTTTTCTTCTTCTTCTTCAATCTATGCATCCAAAGTTATCCAAGGATATTTTACGGGTATATCTTTTCTGCACCCCCTTTCTTCTCCATTATCTCAATATTTCCTTTGTAATCAATTCATGTTTCTAGTGCAAACTAATTTCTACGTTCTCTTTGAGTTTACTTACTTGGGTTTCATGACCCAATACTGAGACCTAGTTTAGTTTTCCATAGATCATTTCTTGATTACTCCCAGTATTGCTTATGATGTAATTTTTGGGGAATTTCAGAGATGGGTTTTCTGCTTTACTTCCTTACTCACGGATAATTTGTGTTTGTGAGTGGTTAACTTTTCTTGTTATGGCAATTTTGGATTTGATTGTATTTGGGGTCTATCCTATATCGTGGTTATGTTATTTTAGTTACTTTCAGATTGTTTCATGAGATCTTTTGGTTTCTGTGGTAACTTTGAGGGAAACAGAGGAGAAACAAAGAGTATTGAGAAGAGAAAAAGGACAAGGAAGAAAGAGGTGGCATTGCCTCTAACCATACGTGGTCAACTTGTTTTGACCAAGTCTTGGGAGCAAAACACATTGCCTTTAACAAAAACACACATTGTCTTTAAAACTTCCCTAAAGGAAATTAGAGAGAGAGAGAGATACTATCCCTTTGGTAGATTGCTACAGAAAAGGAAACCAGGTAATTGATTTCTTTCAAGATTGATGGAAGGAAATCTAGAGAGAGATTGAACGTGAATAGCTAGTCAGAGAGATCAATTAGCTGTGTTAAAAAATATAGAGTGGGTTGGAGTTATTTCTTTTTTTATCTCTTCACTCTTTAAGAAGAAGGAAATATTAGCTAGAGACAGAGAGAAATAAACCATGATATGAAGAGAACGAAAGAAATTGAAATCGAAAGGGATAGAGAAAGATTTGTTATTTGGATTGGGCAAGATTGAGATGACATTATCTCAGCTAGAACTTGATTTTTCTCTTGCTTGTTTGATACAGTGGAGAGAGTTGAAGATTAATAGAAAATATTATGAAATTTTATGGAAAGAGTGAGCAATTCAGAGAATGATTAAGAGCTGGAGATTTTCGTGCAGAAAGAGAAAGAAGAAATCAATACAAATTAGAGAGAACTTGATTGGAAATTTTACAGAGAAGATAACAGGGAGCTTTAATCAAGGATTCGACTGATTTTATTCTTAATTACCCTTTCTATATAACATAGAGAGAGATTTTATTTTATTTTTAGAGGAAGAAGAAGAACAGAGAAATTTAGAGGGAGTGTCTGTTGTATCTTCATTTTCTGATCTTTATTTTCTATGTCATTCTTTTTGTGAGAGAAAGTTAACAGATAGAGTAGAAAGAGAGAGATCAAGAGAGTAAACAGAGAGAAAGAGAAAGAGAGAGTGATTTGTAGAGTGAGAGAGAGAAGATTATCCATTTTTTTTTATCTAATATAATCTCCTTCAAGGATTTGATTCTCTATTTTGAAATGAATTAGAAAAGTAGAAAGAGAGAGAGAGAAAGTTAAGGAAGAAGACCCTGTTTGGTTTCCCAAAGTTGCTGGAAAATATTTTCTCCAAGGGACCGTTTGGCTGCCAAAGGAAAATCAGTGAGAAAATTTTAGTCCTTCTTCGACTTTTCTTTCTTATCATTCATACTTACCAATTTTAATCTCGTTTTCATGAGTAGCTAACTCTCTAAGTCTAGGATTGTTGATGGAGTCTTTACATATCTTTGCTGATGCCTTTTCATGTTTAATATCTTGAAATATTTTGATTGATTAAGAATTCTTAGTTTCATTGTGCGAATATTTCTTCATTAGCTATACTTGTAGTTTGATACACCATACTTAGGTTAAGTTCTTTGATGGTGTATGCTTGTAGATTGATAGTTAGTAGTTGCGAGTTTGACATTTTGATACTTCGAGTTTAGACTTTAGGGTATTCGGCTTAATTCGACCATTTTCCTGGGTTTGGAACATTCGGTTACTAAAACTTGAGTGATAAAAAAGATATGCATGATTAAGTTATTATTGATACATGTTAAGATGGATTCTAAAATCCTAGGTCCTCTCCCCCATCCCCCATTTGAGTCCACTTCCATTACTATTTTTTTAATATTTTATTATTCCATCACGAAAACCAATTTCAAAAACAAAACCGTGATAATTCTAAGTTTTAGAATAGGTTTGACTTTGTCTCTGAGGATCGATCCCGGTCTTATCGAGTGTTATTTCTTGATGACCGTATACTTGCGGGTGGAGACCTTTTAGGGTAACCTTTTAGGCCCATCAAGTTTTTGGCGCCGCTGTCGGTGACTATGTTTTAAATTTGTTCTAATCTTGGAAAGTTGTAATTAATTTTTGGTAAGTTTTGACATTTGAATACTTTGACTTGTTTTTCCATTTTTGGTGTACAGAACACTAAGAAGAGAAGGAGAAGGCGCAACAAGAAGGAGGACATCGGGAGAAGAAATTTACAATTTTTATTTCTTATTTTATTTTGGTGAGAAAGAGAGACTTTAGACTTTCTGGATTTTATTTTTGGATTCAAGTTTTGACCCTAATTGAAAGGGCTTAATTGTAATCGAAACAAAAGAAGCCTCGGGTTTGAACACTTGAGGGAAGAGTGACCCGGTTCGTCAGCAAAGGTCGTCGCCCATCTTGAATGAGAGGCAACTTTTCTTGATCACCCACGAATCCTCTGTCTGTGGGTACTTGTGTGTGTTTTGTGTGCCTCATTGATTTGATGAACTGTTTAGTTTAATCGTCTTTAGTAAGGGCACTAACCCATTACAAGATAATAGTCGGATTTCATCACCGGTCTCTTGCCATTTAGGAAACAACGTTGCGAATCCCAAACCTCACTTAAACTAAAATCTTATTTAGACATTTGCCTCTAAGGTATCGAGCTCATAGGATCTTTGAACAATTCGGAAACTCGATTTTTATTTGGGCATTCCAAAAGGGAAAGTGTCGTGCAATTCTTTAAAAAAGGCTCGAGAAGAGGAAACGTTGCCTCAGGTAGGACAGTTATTCAATTTTCATAGTTGGTTGTTTTCTGGAGAATTGTTTGACCGCAGTACTTTGACGGAGTAACCCTCATAATAGTCATAGTTCAAGCTTTGTTACGAAGTAGGAGCTGTCTAGATTTTTTAGGTGAATCTGACTAACCCATTCACTAAATTTAAGTATAATCAACCTGTTGCTAGATTTTGTTTAGGTTGTTTGGTGGAGTCAGCTTGATTGTGTTTGCATCCTATAGGATCTTCGTAGTGATTTTTTGGTTTTGAAAAAAAAATAATTTGAAAGAGAGATGGATAGATCGTGGTCCCAACATAATGGCAGAAGGGATGAGAGTTATTCAAATCTACCATGGTGGTACTTAGCAAATGGTCAGAATAGTGTTAGTCATCCTAGACACAATGTGCATAATGATGGTCGTAGGGATTATTATCAACATCAAGAAGGTTATGAACCACATTATAGATATCCTGATAGATCATCTTACATGCATTATAGTACAGAGTCTTACGCTCCAAATGTGTCCCAACCTCAATGGGATAACGTTGAAACTAATGACTCTTACATGGATTATAACGAAGAGTTTTATGCTTCACACGTGTCTCAACCTCAATGAAATAACGGTGAAATTGTTGACTCTTCATCTTAATTGCACGAAGCTATTAGTATGCCTAGGAAGAGTAATGAAGAGTCTTATGCTCTACACGTGTCTCAACCTTAATTGGATAATGGTGAAACTGTTGGCTCTCCATCTTTAGCATCACTTTCATTGGCCGAAACTATTAGTATACTAAGGAGGAGTAACGAAGAGTTTTATGCTCCATATGTGTCTCAATGGGATAACAATGAAACTATTGATCCTTCATTTTTAGCATCACCTTCATTAGTCCAAATTGTTAGGGATCTTCAAAAGAGTACTTTCGAGTTTTGTCAGAATTTAAAAAAAAGCTGAAAAAATTGCAAAACTCTAGAAGAAATAACAACTAATATTATAAAAGAGGATTACCATGAAAATGTAGAGCACGGTTCACAGTACCCTGTGTACCCTGTGTATGCGAAGAAGGGCTCCGAGGCAGAGCTAGAATGCGGAGTTGGGCTTATGTCGGGTATTAGTGTTAGCGTATCTATGTGTATTTCGGATTTAGAAAGAGAGAGTCGGTGAGGCGGTGGGATTAGGGTTTTAGTGGCTATATAAACTAAAACCCTAGGATAGGGTTTTAGTGGCTATATAAACTAAAACCCTAGGAGAAATCTGTGTCGAATCCTCACGAATCTCTTGTCTAACTTGTTTGCTCATAATAGTGGAAATCATCGCGTCGTTGTCGTCGTGGAGTAGGTCTCACCAACCGAACCACGTAAATCTCTTGGTTTTGTGTGATTATTCTTTATTTCCTATTGTTTTTCTTCGATTATTTGATTTCAGTCATAACAAACCTCTATTGTCATAATAATTACAGTAGGTGGACCAGAATGCGTTTAAAAAATTCTTAGAACGGTAAGAAAGGGTTTAAGCATCAAATTAAATGGAAACAAATCATAAAAATAAAAATTGGTTGGAGGACCAAAAAGTCATGGGTTAATGAGATTCCGCCCAAGTGTGTGCAGGAAATTAGGCGCAGGTCCAAAGCGTCTGTTTGTGTACTGTTTTCGGATATATTTTCTTTCCAGTTGTACATTTACTTCTTTTTTCTTCGTCGTTTACCCTTGGGCAGTCATTGAAAACCAAACCTTTCTTTTTCTTTATTTCTCTCTATAGTTTTTTCATCATTCCTCTCTCTAAAATTATAGAAATTTTATTTCTTCTCTCTTTAAAATTTTATCTACAAATCAATGAAGCAAAAATTGATATGGTTTTAAGAAGAAATCTGAAGGATTCATCATCAAAATTACATGAAGTGTTTCTTGAACAAATTTGAATTTTTTTTCTTAAACCAGTTTGGGTTTCTTTTCTTGAATAGATTTGATGAAAATTTGATGGAAAAGAAATTTTCAATTTGTCTTTACCTTTTGGAAGGAATGTACAGGAAATTCTTTTATGTATTGTACATAACAAAATGTTCTATAAAAGAAAATATAGGAAATTTTATAATCTCCTATAAATTTCAGCGTTATAGTTTACCTTTTGGAAGGAATATACGAGAAATATTTTTATGTACTGTACATCAACAAAAATCTTATAAATTTTCATTAAAATAAGTTGAGAGAGAGAAAATATTTCAGTTTGGAGAAAGAAAGAAAAAAAAAGAGAAAGGAAGAAAAAAAAAATGACGTGTCAATATCTTAGTAGATGGCATATTTGTAATTTTACCGGAAAGTAAGAAAAACATGAGATTTTCTTTAATGAAAAATCTGTAAAGATCGTGTAAAGTACACCCAGTTTTGTAACCTCCATTTTTTAACTGACATGAAACTTGCGTGTGAACCTGCAACGAGTTTTATTCCTAGACAGGATTGGGTTCTCAATAATAGGCTGATTTTGGGGTTTTGGTCCAATCCCCCATCATAAAATACTGTATTTTGAATAAACATTATAAAAGAACTATTTATGCTTTTTCTAAAATCATATGTAACAACACCATCATCTAAAGAATTTTTTTATATAAATAAGGACGGTAAACCGGTTATAAATGAGTTGGATGTATTGTTTACGTCTATTTTACTATAAATTTCTAGCCTATCCATTTCAAGCCAACATCTGTTAACGAAATTTATTCCGAGTCGCTTTTAAATACTATATTGGATTTCTTTCTATTATATAGCTTTTTGTCTTCAGATTAATCTTCTGAAAATAGGTCAGTTTAATGAAACAAAATTTGGATGAGTCGGATTCAGAGAATAAAATGAAAATAAGTAAAGCCAAAAAAGTTCCTAATAAAAAGTAAATAAATTTTAAGTCATTATCTAAAAGAAACTAGGTGTCTAACGGGTTGTCAAAACTCAAAATAACAGTTTAGCTCTTCTTATTGACCACTTAATTGAAAGAAAATTACAAAATCAACATTATTTGAAAATGTTGAAACGGAATTCTCCAACTCTTACTTTCTCCCTAATCTTTGTTGCTTTGACTTTCATATTCTCTGAAGGTTATCGTAAGAAAATAAAAGATAGATGTAATCTTGGCATCAGTGTGTTGGATTAGTGCATGCAAAACTTGCTATGAGACACGAGATCAGAAGTATAGGTGAATGGAAAAAAACAAAGATATATCCAATTAAAGGTTATAGACATTTGACGTGAAAATCTGCAGCCTTATTAAACGTACAAATTTTGTGTACAAACCAAAAGAAGAAAACAACAAAGTAAAAGAAGCAGACTATTAGCAATCACCGTGGTCCTGCTCATTTGAGGATGACAAACCTCGTGTTTGAGGTCAACAATAGTTTAAAACGTAACAAAAGTCTTGAAGGGACTACAAACCACAATATCATAATTTGAACGGTCTCATTTCGAAAAAATGTCAAATTTCAACAATTTCTACATAAAAACTATTTAATTAACTCAAAATTTGGGTTTTGCTCTATGATGTTTCTCCAGTTAAATTCCTGTCGTCTCGATACAATTTCTTAGTTAAGAAATGGTCCTTAAATCATAACGGAGAAACAACTCCAGTCTCCATAAAATGCCATAAATAAACGACAAATATGCTTGCATATTATATAGACTAAGTATGTTCAGTATTATAAGAACAATGCTAAGAAAAGAACGCATAAAGGAGATAAGCAAAACACTCATGATATTATTTCCACGCTGTATGCAGGCAACGATGAGTTCTCTAGGCTAACATGGACCTGCTGATCATCCACGCAGATTTATGTCAATAATAATTTATGGGGGAATGCAGAAAGCAAAGTCAATCTGCTTCACAAATAAATTATATAAAAAAAAGTCTTGCATAGATGTATTTCAGTAAGTTAACACACACATAGGTACATCAAAATATCTCTAGCCACTAAGAACTTTTTTTTTTTTGTTGAAAAGATAGCCACTAAGAACTTAACAAGTGAATAACATTTATGCTGACATCACCAGCTTCAACACCCTCAATTAAAACAAGTAAGACATTCACATTTACATCTCCGAGACCCTTATTATTGATAACTTCCTGCCTATTTGAGTACTGGAAGGGTATAAATTTTCCCCAAACTTGTGCTGGTTCAGAAGAAGAAGCATAATAAGAAATCATAGAGATAGCTTGATTCAAATCTGCCTCAAAATTACTGTAATGGATAGTGTCAAGATACACAACAGAATTCAGAACTACATGTATAAGACATGAATTCTATTCTACCCAACACTAAAAGCCCAATATATAAACCGAAATTAACGACATGAAAAATCGATAAATCTCCTTGGTCCATTAGTAGAAAACTCCCCTATGATATGATAATAGTACAACTTGCTCCCAAAAAACTAATAGCAGTATTCATATGCTAACGAAAATTATTCTGCTCCGTATGTGAGATCTAAACTTTCTAATATAATTTCCTAGAGGCAATCTTTCATTGACTTATTAAACTACAACACTCTTAACTTATAAATTAAAATTACATACTACTGGAATCGTATACACCAATAGCTGTAGATTCATCGTCTACAAAATTAAATTCAAATTAATTAACCAGAAACCATAAAATTGTTGCTAAAAATATGAAAGTAAGGTTCAAGAGTTCAGATTTGACATAATAATAAAGGGGTAAAGTTTGATATTTAAAATTATTACATAATGATGTTAAAAGTCAAGTAAAGAATTATTTTGTAATACGTAAAATCATACTAAAGAAATGATATTGTTTAGGCTATAATATATGCACCCTTTTGTCGTAAGTACACTTGGATAGAGATACTTATAATTGACCGTGAATAAATACTGGAACCGCAAATCTATTCCCACGAGTATGACTAAATAGCCTTGGGACTTGTTTATTCTAATTGCAAATGCTAATCTAACAGGAAACTGATGCCATGTGAATTGAATGTTCAAATGAAAGAGCTCGGTGTTGAAAAAATTATAGGAATCAGCACAGTGTTACCACGTTTATATTTAGTTAGGATTTTTGCTTCAAGAACTCGCGTTACACAGTTTACAACCATTAATCTAGTCCCATTATATAGTCCATCTTAAGGGGAAAGGTTCCTTACCAATGTCGTCGAAGCAATACTTGTGTTGCATTGGGACCCAGTCTCATATAATCAATTTCAATGCTCGGAATAAATCACTAAGTGTTGGTTGCTTACCAATGTCGCTCGGAATAAATCACTAAGAGTTGGTTGCTTACTAATGTCGCAAATATAATCCTCATGTACATCAACAGGAATCCGAAAAGTTGAATGACTTGTTCTACTTCCAACCAAAAGTCATGAGGCAATACCAGATGAAGCAACAATAATAACTATATTGTCATTTTCTGACATGTTGCTCCAATTGTATTGTACAAAAATATTTTTCCTGTTCCAGCTCCGCCGTTGAGAAAGAATAGTAACCCCTCGTTGTTACTTACAAAATGAATAATAGACTCAAAAGCGTCTCTTTGTGCACTATTGAGAAGGTCAACTTTTTAAGTCAATTCTATTTCATTGATTGATGCTTGTACACGCATGTGCTCCCCGATAAATCGGATGCCTCAAATTTGATGTCATTGTTGGCTGTTGAGGCATAGATGGAAAATCATCTCTAAGATTTTTACCATACACTAACAGGATTTCATGGAGGTGTAATCTGAAATCTCGTATTTGAGAGTTTGTTGGTTCGGTAACTGTAGCGCCCAAACCATTGAGCCGGAGAATTGGACGAGTTGGAGCGTCGAACTTTATTCTGGGATTTGGTTTCAAACACTTGTATGGTTGAGCTGGGGTATTCATTGGGTAGTTCTCGAGAAATTATGAGTTTTGACTTGTCATGTTCGAGATTCGGACATCATTTGGATTTTTGAATGGTAGATAGTGGCGTTTACTGTTAACGATGAGTGTAAATCATTGACCTGATTAGGGTACTTTCTAGTAATCGAAAACATCATATGCATCAAAAGAATATTTTCTACCATTTTCGTGAAATAGTAAATAATTTTATTATTCAAGATATAGTTTCATAAAAAAATATGTAATGATATTTGATGTTTAAATTTGTTTGTTTTGTGAAATATTATATATCATATTAATAAAAGAAGATTCATTTTATACCAACCATATCTTTTACATATTACTGTTTTGATGTAATATATATATATATATATATATATATATATATATAATATATATATATATATATATATATTATATATATATATATATATATAAATATATGATATATGATTAGATAATCGTTTAAATTAAAACCCCATTTTCATGCATGTTTTGTGAAACATTATTTATCATATTAATAAATAAACCAACCATATCTTTTACATATTACTGTTTTGAGATAAATATATATATATATGATGAATTAATCTTTTAAATTAAAACCTCATTTTTATGCATGTATGAGTGACGTGGTGAGTGGGTGTAAATTGAGTTTTAAATAGCTTTTCTACTGTGGACCCCACTGGTTACTTAGAAAACCATTTCATTTTCATCTTCTTTACTAACCCACCAAATAGAGAAAGGAAAGAAAAAGAGGGGTTTCACTCTTGAGGTGTGCGAAACGTTTGTTGGTTCGATTTTCTCGGTTGATTTCTTTACGAGTTTTGATCCGAATTCAATGAAACTTCTTCCAGGTAATTCTATTCGACTTGTTTTACATATCTAGCGGTTTAGAAATTTCTATTTTGTCCGAATATGGTGGTTATTTGATAGTTATATTGAAGATTGTATAGTTGGGTTTAATTTCTTTAAGGTTCATAATTTGAAGTGGTTATTCTTTAGTTTTTTCGAATGATTTATGTCATGTTTAGGATATTATGGACTATTTCGGGGTGTTCATATATAAACGAGGTACTGCCGAATTATTTTACTGCTCGAATCTCATATTTAGACTAGTTTTGGGAATGAATTGGAATAGAGATGGTTACCCGAACTTCGTCATATTTCACATGAATTGACAGTTTGAGTTATAGATTTATGTTATTGGGTTTCTTATATGGTTTGTCAGCTTATAAAGACTCTGAAATGTAAAATAGAGTTTATGGGGAGTTGGTTGGTTGGTTTGTATGCATTTCAGGTATTCGATGAATATTTCAGTGAACTGCATAGTATGGATAGGATATTCTTAGTCTACTTTTATTCATTTTATGCGTTCTTGCTTTGCTAGAGAACTCTTTGTAGTTATGTGTCTGTCCTTTTATGTTTCAGTAGGACTATTGTACTGCAGTAGGTAGCTCGAGGAGGGGTGGAGCTTAGTCAAGAGCACCATTGGAGGTGCATGAAGAGGTAGGACCCTATGAATCCTACTTGGAGCACGGGTATTCCCCGTTTCACCATTATATATATATATATATTTAGTTATTTCCTTCTTTTCATCGTTTTCTTGTTCAAATTATGATATCATATGGTATGATATGAATGTAAGTGGTGTGCTCTATGTTATGGATGTTTCTCTTTACAAAACAAATCGATTTTTCCGAAAAATAATCACGGGTGGTGGAATTGCTTGAGCTGCGTGGTCGTTTTGTGTGAATTGTAAACACGTGGTGGTGGAATCGCTTGAGCTGCGTGTATAACATGGTGGCGGAATCGCTTGAGCTATGTTACGTGTAATGGTTGTTTTCTGACGGGCATTGGTTGGTCCCCTTGTTTATTTTTATGTTAAGGATTAGCCATGAATTATGTCAAGGGCTACACTTGGTGCGTGGCCCGTTGTTTGGTAACGACCATTACATTTTACCCAGAATGGGGTCTGAGAGAGGATGGGAGTTGGGGTATTCCGACCCTTGGAGTGATCAGGGGATCGACCCAATGCCATGCTTGTTTATTTATTCTGCTAAGTCATTGGTGTGTGTGGTTTGAATTCTGTTGTGATTGATACTTACAATGTTTTCACCGAAATGAGGTATTTACCAGAGTTTTCTTAATAAGAAAATACTTAATCCTTGAAAGTGGACACTTGTAATAGCTTGCCTTTTATCAGGGTTTATCCTACCTTGAGACAGAAGAACGCTCTTCTCCTCTGATTGATGGGACCTGTTATGACGACTTTGTTCTTGTAGCTTTGATAGCAACTCAGATCATTTAATTTTTCTATAGGTTCATGCATATGTTTGGGTATTTTTCCAATGGTTAATGAATTACCTTGCGAAGGAGCAACAGACCAGGCCGGAGGTAGGACGCGCCTCAAGACGAGATAATTGTATCGCCGTGGGTATATGACTCTACTACATGACGATGCTCTTATAGTTGTCTGGGTAAGTCATGACATATTCTAAGTGTATCATTGTTTGAGTGGGATTTACTATTCGATGCGTATTAAGCTCACAAGCTAGCCCGATGAGCGATGATGACGAAGGGAGAGTTATGAAAGCTCTTACCGGGTATTACGTGGATTCATGTGTACACTGCAGTAGTCAACTGTTCGATAAGGCGTCGTCTGCCAACATACTAACAAAGGACGACCGGTTCTTCCTAGCCGAATAGTAGGTGACCCCGACTGAGGGCGTATTCAGTCGTGATCTTGGTAAGCTAGAAGAATTATCTTTCTATATTGCCTTACTTGGTGTGCATATGAATATCTCGGTATATATGTAACACTTATAAATTATTGATATATTAAAATGTTGATGTGTGTGGTGCGGGTAGGATGTTTAGGTATCCTACTAAGCTGACCTTTGGGTTATATCATTCCCATTTGTTTTTGTCCAGTTGCAGGTTTTGGTGACCTGGAGTCAGGGCCGGCCCAAGTAGTTGGGAGGCCTAAAGCGAAGGAAATTTGGGGGCCCTTCGTACACAAGTAAAAGAAAATTAATTTTTTGCGGTAACAAATGAATTTATACGAAAAACATAACGAAAATTCATAAACCTGAATCTATACTATATAAGAAGATCCAATTTACATATAGATATGGGTTAAATATGTATCGAAAACATTGTCTTGTCTTTTGAGATGCAAAATTACTAAATATGCATCCATGAACTATTTCTTTAACGACATTTCCATTAACAGGTTATTCAATTAAATAACTAAATAAGTAAGTTATACTCTAAAACTACCCATTGCAAAATTGTCCGACACTATAATTTTCGCGAAGTATTTATGTAAAGAATTTTCTTGAGAACGGTGATTTTTCTAACCTCTTTTTCATTTTTACTTTTAGTAGGCCCTGATTGATGTGTACGCTTCATTCTCGTGGTATTACCGAACACTTATAATCTAATCGAATAGTTCAATTCGATTAATTACCAATGTAACGTGTATAGTTAAAAATTGAACATAACAATTACCAACAACTATTGCATTATAACTATGAATATTTATTATTTGCATTGAAAAATAAAAGATTTTCGTAAATAAATTTAGAAATATACTAAGGAATAAAGGAGAATATGAGATCTCAATATAATTGTTCTCCGGTAGAACTTAATTTTAGAAAAAATAATAAAATCAACCAGCTTCTTCAATTCTAGGTGTTTAATTCTTGCACAAAAAGAAGTATTTTTTTAATTTGTATTGAGGGCCCTACGATAAATTCGTCACCAGATTTCCTTCCAAGAAGAAGGCAAGATAAAGAGAGTGGCGTACGTCCTCCGAGGGTTTATAAAGAGGTTTGGATTGGTTCTTATTTTGACTGGGTTTTGGGTATTTTGTTTTTTCCATGAAGGTGCCTTTAACTAATTGGACTTTTGGGGCCTTTCTACAAAGTGAGGCCCAAAGCAGCCGCTTTGGCTGCTTTGGGCCTGGGCCGCCCCTGCCTGGAGTGACACAGTTTACTTCGATGGATCACATTATGTAAGCTCGATATAATTTTTATCATCTTTTCAACTTCCAATTTTATCACAACGTCAATATTACATATATTTTATCCAGAATAGTTATGATCGTTCTCTCACTTGTTTGTGATTGTACACATGTAAATAGGATGCACCTTGTCACTTTTAAGTTGATGTTATTGATATGTTGAAGTTCATGAAAACATGTATGAATGTTTGACGGGTTTTTCAGGTTTGACATGTTCAATTTGTATAGGAGACAATGTCCAAATTCAGTCTCTTCTGTGAATTCTTCATATACATGAATTCAAGTTGTTTTTTCCTCTTTGTGAAAACTATTTTGGGTTGCACGTTTTCCGAACATATTTTTAAAAGGTTTAAACTATGTTTGATTTTCTGCTGCATTTGTTCTTGATTTGTAACCCGTGATGAAAGAAAGTTCTGGCTTGGGTTTATATTTGAAACTGGTTTGAGTGAGAACTAGACCGAGTTTTTTTTTTTATAAACTGTCGGGTAAATCGTGATTCGGAACTCGGGGCGTCACAGTAGTACCTTATTTAGTATGAAGTAAATGCGTAAGATCATCACAAATTTTTAGGGAAAACCTTTCCCATAAAGAAGGCAGATCTACCAGAGTACGTTCTAATAAAATGATATAAAACAATCTCCATAATTGATAACCTGTATATATATTCCTTGCTTCTTCCAGATATAACACCCATTTACTATCATCTTCTAAAAATCCTTAGGCAACACATGTTAATTTGAATTCGTCATACAACATCTCATTTACAGTACATAACGATTCAAATGACACTGGATCTTTCATAATAATTAACAACAGCCGTAGATAGAATCTTTCCCATTCATTAGGATTAACAAAATACATTCTTTCTAATGAAACCTCCTTTTTTCGCTCCACCCACAATTTAGATTGTTTGTCCCACGCGTATTATTGTGGGAATGCTTGATAAGTCATTAAAGTGAAAATTTTGTTAGCGGCTTTATATTGAATGACATCTGGATCGTACATAGATTGGACAATGAAATGATGCATACCAAGTAAACACATAACTAACCTCACAACAGATAGATATTCTTCATGTAGTAGATTACCAAATAGTCTTTATGCCGCCTCCGGTGGTGCAATATATTGAGAGTCAAGATATTGTTGAATCTCATCTGGTGCAACCACAACCATTGTAGTATGATCATCTCATTTGTAGATATACTAGAGTCAAATTCCAAACTGTTGGGTTTTGTCTTACTCAAGAAGTAAACTCGTCTAAGTGGCGGTTTTGGGTTGAGTCAGATGATTCTGAATCAGACGAGTCAAATTTAGGCAAGGAGGGAAAAAACTAACACTACCCAACAAAAAAATTAAGAAATCTTGCTTTCAACTTTTCCGAGTACCATATGAATGCAGAAGGAGGAAAAACATAATCAATAAGATATTTTAAGTCTAAAAACTCACATTAACTACAAATGCGACAATGGCTTTGCCTTTGAACTCTGCACTCTCAGCTTGTTGGATGAATCCCTTAGTAAGTCTTCTTCCTGGGCCTCAGAATATCCCCAAAACAACACTAGCCTCACTCCGTTTATGACTATTCTATTCAAGAGCTCTTTTCCTGTCTTTTCGGCTCCTACTCTAGTTTTGAAGATAACAATTGCATATCCACTTGGGTCGTGCACCATTTTTATAGACTCGATATCGCACTGACTATAAAAAAAAGCTCTCTTAGGTCATACGAGGGTAGTCTGCCATCGAGTCCAAATACGTAAAGAGTTTTGATGCTTTTATATTCCGGGGGAGCTAGTGAATGATTTTCACCTACTCCGTTTTGAAGGAAGTTTCTATACAAAATCATTCACTCTGAAAAGAAAGTAACAAGAAAACATATGAAGAATCACTCGACTCTATAACAAAAAAAAGTATGTCAACAATAGTACATACCCATAGTATTGATCTTTCACAGTTTGCTGAGATAACTTCCATTATATAGGAAATTCATGCAAATAAGGACATCGAGAACCTCTAGTACATTCACCTCGTAGAAACACACTGCAAACGTTTGGGGACGCTTTTGCATATGAAGACTCATAGATAATTCCCGATGTCGCCTGTAATAACGGATTACAGATAAGATAAAAAAACGTCACAGGGGAAAGAACCTGCTGATGGGCCTAAAAGGTTACCCTAAATAGGTCGACACCCGCAAGTGCACGGGTGTCAAGTTGTAATTTCTCGGTAAGACCGGTTCGTTCCTCAGTGACTAAGTCAAACTCAATTTAATCTTAAAACTATTGTGATTTTCAAAAGTGGTTTGATTGGTAATATGATTCAAGCAAATAAAAATAGCAAATATAACTCAAAAGAAAACAAATAAGTTGACATTCAGAAAAGGGGAACCTAGGGTTTTCGAATCCGTCCACATGATAATCCTAAAGACGATGTATTTGCCTTAGTTAACTAAGTTCTTTGTTTTACTCGGATTCTATCACATGAACGCTCTAGAATCCGGAAGATGTTGTCATTAAAAGCAATAAGAACTTTAAAAGATATGAAGATTTAATCTAAAAATTGACTTGCATATAAATCGAATTGATAAAATTCTCGTTATAGACTTCATCTAAACCCTAGATGGAAAAATTATTTCTCATAATGATAGATAGACGTTTAACTAAATAAATTATGGGAGAAAAGTAGAAAAAGTCGGATTTCTTACTGATTTTGCAGCCAAACAGAGCCTTAAGGAATTGATTTCCTTCTGTTTTTCCCAGAATTCTGCCAAACGCACCTTCAGGGAAAACAATTTTCTCGTCTTCCCGGAAATGAATTCTCTGAGAGAAAATTATTTTCTTGTCTTCTTAAAAGTACTTTCTTTCTGTTTCTTTTTCACTCTTTCTGTAATCTCTCTCTCTCTCTCTTTCTCTGTAATCTCCCTCTCTCTCACTAAGAAGCAGAAAACAACAAGAAAAATCAAAAGCAAGATGATGATAATGATTTCTTAAAGCTGAGTTTTTGTTTCTCTCTCTTTCTACAATAACTCTCTTCTTAATCTCTCTGTCTCTCTCTCTCCAATTTTCTCTCTTCCTCTGTAATCTCTCTCTATCTCACTAAGAAGCAGAGGTTACAAAAGAAAAATAAAAAATGTTAAGCTCCGGTTCTGTCTCTCTCTCTCCTGTTCTTTTCTCTAAAACCACTGTTCTAAACTCTGTTTATAGAGAGAAGCTCAGATAGAATCCCCTCAATCTCTCTTTTCTGTTGAAGGATTCCCACAAATCATGACCGACTTCAATCTCTCTCTAAACCGTGAAGTCCCTCAGCAAATCTCGGAAAATCTCTCTCTTTTCAAATCTTCATCCCTCTCGGTTCTGTTTCCCTCTTGTATAGACCCAGCAAAAACCCCAAATCAAATCCGAACAACCCTTGTTGTTGTTATCCTCCATTATCTTGAATTTGAATTTGAAAGAAGATAAGGGAGGGAGAGAGATCACGTACTGCTGGTTGAATATAAACGACATATTCAGTGCTTCGCGGCTGGATGAATAAAGGCACAACGCCCACTGCTGATGACGCCATGTGTGCGTGAAGAGTTTCGACCGTTGGATTTCGCTACCTGGTCACGGTACATGCGCAAACAGCATGGGTGCGGATACATGGAAACATGTTCATAGTAAATCCCAAATTGCACCGTCCAAGTAATAGAAATTAGCCCGAATACCATCCACACCGTCAGATTTTCCTCCACCTACGCACCACGTGTCCCTGGTTGGTCTTTGCTTCACTTAGGTCAAAAGACTTTGACTCACTCTTTGACTTGGTCCATATTTAGCACCCGGACTCCGATTCGACTTCTGTTTTCGCCTACGGACTCGTCAAGGACTCTCCTTTCATCCGAGTATCAAAATTTCCAAAATCAGCAAATGACCAAACTGCCCCTCATGTGTGTCTTTCTCCCGATTTTAACTGTTTTCCACACCGAACTCCGTAAAAGACACCTGAGAAGGAAAATCAAACAAATGATCAGAGCAACCGCTCGAACTGGACTAACTAACCTGAATTAAGAGATTTAGATGGGACATTTTCATGTCTCATCACCTGCACGAATGTAACTTTGTTCATGGTTATCTTCGAAATACTCCTTATTCCGAGCACTCTTTGGGATGACACCAAAGGAATTGAGGGCCAGTGTTGTATCAGGGAATTGAGCCGGCTACACATTTTTAAGATAAGCGAAATATATTTGACACACATAATGTTTCTTGCTGCGCGCCAGACATGTGATTGGATTTTTATAACTTGAATCGTGGTCTGGCAACCCTTGCCTCAAGGCCTTCAACCTCGAAACTGCGAATGGCCTAATACGGACCTTGCATAGTGTAGACGGTAAAACGTCTACGGGTCAACGATCAAAAGTCTTGTCGGGTCAGATGCTTTGGGGACCGGCTACGTGTCGAAAAGAACCTGCACACAAAAAGAGAGAGGAGATCGTGAAGCCTCTGAGACACCGGGATGGTGCCGGCCTAAGGGGGCTCTGACGATCAAGTCTGATACTCGACTAAATATAAATAAAGTGAAAGTGGGCGATAAGGAGGTAACCGTCGTCGGAGTGCTTAGGTGTCGCGATTCGTGAAGTTGTCGGACTAGATCTCCCCCGTAGTGATATACTTACTGTAATGAAGAGGGTGATGGTAACGATGTATTGTCGTTAACTTGCTGGTCGTAAGTGGGCTTTGCAGTAAGGTGCTGGTCGTAAACGAACCTTGCAGTAAGGCTCTGGTCGTAAGTGGATCTAACGGTGAGGATCGATGGATGGAAGATGTCGATACGCCTAGCGTCTTATCGCTAGATGCGGTAAGAAGGTGACCATATAACGATGGTGATACGACCAGCTAGCTACTGCTGGATGGGTGTTACGGTCAGCTCGTTACCGTTGAATGGGAGATATATTAGACCGGAGAGCTCTCTTATGCAATAAGGTGGTGGTGGTATGGTGTCGATACGGCTAGCTAGTTACTGTTTGATTTGAAACTACCAAGCTCTTATCTCTCAACTTCTAAGACAATTAGTCAGAGACTTTGGGGGAATGGGAAGCTCTTTGAGAGTCTTATCGGAGAGTATGTGAGTAGAGAAAATGGAGTAGACTACTAGAGTATTGTTGTCGAATATTGGATGCCCCGAGACTGAGTGTAGCCTCTTGTATTTATAGTGGTGGAGCGGGGCCGTCTTGATGACGACCAGCGAGTAACCGACGTAGTTATTTCGTATCTTTACTACTAGAGGTACGTTAAGGGGTGGAAGATCTGACGTACCGACCGTCAGATGAGTATTCGAATTTCTTGGGGACGGGCAGGATGTTACCGCGTGTGTGATAAGCTACTGGTCGGTAACGTCCGTCTTTAAGTAGTAGATACGAAATATTTACCACCAACGTGGTTACGGATTGCGAGATAATCTTCTGACCGTAAGATAGCCTAGTACTCGCAGGTGGCTATTGCGTGACACGTGTCAGACATGCTTAGTGTCAAGCGGGTATGGATTCGGTGACCAGAGTAGCGACTTGGGCCATTATCGGGCCTTCTTATTTAGCCTCCCGGGTTTTACCCTTACGAAGCGGTTGTTCCTTTATTCTACAGGCACCTCGTGGGGCGAATATTTGCCCATACAATTTGCACCCCACTCTCTAAGTTTGGATGCGGAGTTAGAGAGTAGTGAGGATGACCGTGTCAGCGAAAGAGTGCGCGTCTCGATCACATTTTACTGGTGGGAGTGCCACTTTGCATCATAGCGATGGCTATTTCGAAGTTGAGTGTCTTGCTCGGATTGTCGAGGCGCCGATAGGTTTTTGGGAGACCTGGTCAGGTAGAGAATCACAGAAGGATTTGTTGAAAAGAAAATAGTCGCGGAGAGGGATGCGAAGTGACGATATCGAGTATTTCGGGCGCCCGCAGTGGGTTGCGGGGCGCTGGGCGCCATGGGGGCGCGCAGGGCGCTCCTGAGTGCTCGCACAGGTGCGCGCGCGCACAGAAACGCGCCACATGGCGCGCGCTGGGCGTCCGGAGTACGCCCAGCGTGCGGCCAGGAATGCGCCACGTGGCGCACGCGCTGGCTGTTGAACGCGCCACGTGGCGCACGCGCTGGCTGTTGAACGGGCAGCGCTCTCCTGCGCGTGGGCGTACAGGAGCGCGCCACGTGGGCGCGCGCTGGCCGTTTGGACGGCCAGCTCCCTCTTGCGCGTTGGTCGTTTGGACGACCAGCGCCTTCTTGCACCCCGTTTGGACGGTTATTTTTTTTTTTTACCTCGTTTCGTTTTGTCTGGGTGTCGCCCCACTCGGTTCCCGCGTATGTCCTAGATATGTCATGGGTCCTTGGGACACTTAGATTCTTTGTGTATCAGCAATCAGATGTATTTGTGCGAAGGACCTCCTTGCGAGAAGGAGGTGGGGGACACCCCTTGGGTTGGACCCTATAAAAGGGGTGAAAGACCATTGTTTTACTTGCCATTTGGAGCTTGGAGATAGATTCTGGGGATTCTTTCATTGGGACAGTTAGAGAACAGTTCCACTACTACACCCAACTTTACTTTTTGTGCCACTACTTGTCCCAACTTTGCTTTTAAATTACTCAACGTCTACTCTTTTTTTTTTGGAAATCAACATCACTTACTGCCTTACTATTAGCATGTTAGGATGGAAAAAATGTTCCTCCATGTAAGTGGACATAGTTTGAAATTAGTCTAAATTTGTTCTTTAGTCATTTTTTTTAAGTTATCCTAATGTATTGAAATCATAAATGGACAACAAAAATGTAGAAATAAACTTATTCTTTATTAGATTAAAATGAAATAAAAGTATTACATGAAGATAATTGGATCACTATATATTAAGCGCATCCCAACTAGGTTGGCACCCACTTAAACTATCACTCATTTCCAATTATCTTACATTAGAAAAAAAAATAAAAAATTCAATATTGGTAAAATAAATAACTAATCATCTTCAACAATTACTTGATCTTCTTCTTTGTTCTAAATCATCAAATTCTTTTTGAAGCTCCTCCATGTAAGTGGTTTGTCTAGTCTCAAAATCATCCCAATGCTTCACCCGTATAAGTGCTTCAAAAATATCAGAATTTAATCGACTTCTTCTATCACTTAAAACCCGTGAACATGCACTAAAATCCGACTCCAATGCAACGGTTGAAGCGGGGGAAGAAAGTATATCACGAGCCATTATTTGTAAAATTGGAAACAAATCCCATTGGTTTCCCACCATTGTAGAAGATTGAAGTTTTCATCAAATATAGTTTTGCTATTGTCTAAAACACCACCATGTAAATAACTGTTCAACTCATAATATCCAACATTAACTGTATTACATTGAGTTTCTCTTTGTCTACGACCAACTACTAAGTGTCTCCATTCACTAGTAGAGGCACTAGATGAAGCAACAGTTTTATCATCTTCAATACTTTGAGTACCATACTTTTGTTGAAAAGAATCATATAAATCTTTATTTAAATTGAATATGTGTTCATCAATATCATAATTGGGCATAGTTTGAAGATCATCATAAACTACCATTAGAAAATATAAAAATGAATCACATTTTTGAAAATCAAGCATACTCAAATTAAATTGATTTTCAAATACAATAGAGGCAGTAATTACTTCTTCATAACCTTTATATGCTTTTAGCATTAGATATGTTGCATTCCAACAAGTAGGTTCGTCTATCATAATTTTTTTTGCCTTTTAGGCCCCTCTCTACACGCAATTTCGAGTATTGTTGCAATCTAGAATTTGAAGTAGAAATGTGCACAATAGCATCGAAATTTTTTTCAATAAAATTAAGATCCGGATCACGTGCAATTGTTTTAATACCATCTTGAACAACTAAATTAATGATATGACATACGCATCTAACATGAGTAATTTTAGAACCACAAAAATAATTAACATGTCGAGTTTGAAATAAAGACAATGCACTTGTATTAGCACTAGCATTATCAAAACTAATACTAATACACTTACTCATAATATCATATTCTCTAAATACGTTATATATGCTTTGATATATTTGACTACCATCATGAGGGTGAGTACATAATCGAAGACCAATAATACGTTTACATAAAATCCAAGTCTCGGAATTAATATAATGTGCAGTTACAACTTGATAACCGAATTTGTTGATACCACTCCATATATCCGAAGTAAAAGAAATTCCACCTTTTACATTTTGTAGTTCATTTATCACAAGAATTTTTTGGATTTTAAAAAGTTCTATGATGTCTCTCCTAGTGGTGTGTCTACTACTTTTACAATATAGGGGTTGTATGGATTTTTTAATCCGACGTTCTAACTTTTCATCTTCGGAAAACTGTAAGGGTTGTTCACGACATGCTATATATAAAGCTAATTCTTCCCTCATTGTACGACTATTATATGTAAATAGTTGTTGGGTAGTAGTAGTACTTGGATTTATGGTTGTTTGTGTAGGAACACCTCCTTCATGCTTAGGTCTACAAGTTTGTAAATGCCGTTTTAAACTAGATGACCCTTGCGAAGGGTCTCCGACATAATCTCGTTTGCAATATTTACAAACGACCCTCATTTCTTTTTTTTCCATTGATCGTTCTTTCTTCTATCGTAAAATAGTTCCATACATCCGATTTCAACCTTTTCTTCTTAGATGTTTATGTTACACTTGGGTCTCCACCCGGCGTACTAATATTATCATCTCTCAAAGCACTACCAAAACCATAATCATCTACACAAATATTAACATCATCAAAGGTACTCACAACTAATGAGAGGGTAAGAGAAGAGAATTCTTTAAAAATATAAATAGCTAAATAAAGAAATAAATTACTTAATGTATTAATAATTGAAGTCTTTGAGTAATTAAATTGATCACTACTTCAAGTCTTCACTTGAATAATAAATAGTTCACTTGAATAATTGATCACTTGAAATCTTAAATAATTTATCACCAAAATAATTAATTGAACTAGTACTAGATTTGTAGACTACTTGAATGTTTGAATAATTGTGAAGAATAAGAATTGAATGATAAAGATTAGACAGCTTGAATATGAATTTTAGAGAGGAATATGGGATTGATGAAATGACTTAATTGTGGTAGAAATGAGTAGAGAGCTTGAGGAATGTGAAAATGAAATTGATATGAAGGATTTATTTATAAAGAAAGAGAGGAGTATGAGATTGATGAAATGGCTAAATTGATGAAGTGATATGATGGAATATTTATAAACAAAACTCAAAAGAGGAGAAATAGGGGATTGATTAAATGACCTAATGTATTCTTGGTAAAAAAAATAAAAGAGGGTAAAAAGTAAAAGAGGTACAATGTACCATTTGGCAATAGCCAATGGTCTAAAGGAGATACTACATGTAGACGATGGAAGGTCTACGGGTCAGAAGACAAAAGGTTGGAAGCGAGAACGTCTTCTGGAATTCCAAACGTCGAGTCCTTGATTGATGGGCACCAGCATTATGTGGAAAAAACCTGCAAAAAAAGGTGAACAAACACGAACAAACCCGTGAAGACTTGAGGGACACCGGAATGGTGTCTGCCAAGGGCCCTCTGACGGTCAAGTCAGCGAAATATTACAATAAATAATAAATGAAAAACAGAGGGTAAAACCGTTGACGTGTAATCGGAGAGTGGCTAGGCTCGTAAAATGGTCGGAGCTCGAGTCTACGGGAGTGAAATGATCAGAAGTGTGAGAGTAAATTTTACCAGTTACGTCGAGAAAGAAAGAAGCTATGACATCCTTGATGTTTTTTGGAAGCGTCGGGAAGGCTTTGATCCCTTTGACGATAACTGGAAGCGTCGAACAAGGAAAAGCTTTAACACCCTTGAGGCGTCTAGTAGTGTCGACGATCAGAGCAAGATGAATGTGTAAATTAAAGGAGATAAATCGTCTAAGAACCAGGTAACGCGTATGCCGACGTCTCAAGAACAATCGAAGAACAGAGAACGAGTGAAGAAGAAGTGGTATTGCTTTGCTCTGCTTTCAATCCTTGTGGAGTAGAAGTGCTTCTCTTTTATATAGGTGTGAGAAATGATCCGTTGGGAGGAGTAAAGGTTGTCCGTTACGGAGTAAATAAGTGGCAAGATACCTGGGATGTGGTGACGCGTACACGAGCTGTACATGCACAACGATTGTGCATGTTCTCTGGTAATTACTCTGAGTGTGCATGTACATAATCTCATATTTCTGTGAGACGTTACCATGTTATGCATGTCATCAATAGGGGGTAATTGTCTCTAGAGTTACGTTGACCAAGTCTGAGATCTTTGTCGTTATGGTTATATTTGATATGTAGAGGATTTCTTCGTTAAGTGATCTTTCACACATGGTGCGTTGAGATCTTGACGTGTCAAGCGCTAAACGTGTGGAGATTCGGGTGTGTAGAGTTTTGTGCACGTGGAAACTCTTTGCACGTGGTTGAGCTTGACACGAGTTTTAGGGTCTAGTCGACGAGGACGCTGGTGTGGATTTTGATCAACAGTTTGTCCCCTACTCTCTAAGTAAATATTTTATTTTCTTAGAGAGTAGATGAGTATCCGAAGAGGTGGCCTCGTAAGTCGGATAGTTCCCGTGTTAATCGCATGGGCCCAGATAACAATATGGCATTGCCTTGTGCGGGTCAGTTCTGGAACTTTTCCCTGAGTCAATTCCGTAGAGCCAAAAGCTTTGTGAACGAGACGTGGACCCTTTGTGCGGCTAAGTGGAGTTGGAGGAGTCTTCCACGTTTCCAAAAAGTGTGAAAGAGGATTTTTTACTCGTTGTCTGGCAGCGAGGACTTTACACGCTGTCTGGCAACGGGGAAGACTTCTCCACGCTGCCTGGGCAGCGTGGGAAATTCGTCCACGCTGCTTGGCAGTGTGGGGATCTCTTCACGCTGCCTGGGTAACGTGGGAAATTCGTTTACGCTACTTGTCAGAGCATGCAGAGTGTACCTTCTGTCGTTCCTTGGCGTCAAAAGTTATTTGAATTTGGCGACTTGGCAAAGTTGCGACATGTGGATGCCTATGAACACGTTATTTCATGTTTGTCTTTCCGCTTAATATGTTTGTTGATACAAATACTTGTAGATCTTGATATGTATGCTACTCTTCTTATGCATATGAACATGTAAACTTGTAGTACACGTAGGTGCGCACGTGAACTTGGAGTACATGTAGATTGGTAATGCGCGTAGAGATGTACACGTAGACTTGGAGTACACGTAGGTGTACGCGTAGACTTGAAGTACACGTAAGTGTACGCGTAGACTTGTAATGCGCGTAGATGTACACGTAGACTTGGAGTACACGTAGGTGTACTGGTAGATTTGGAGTACACGTAAGTGTACACGTAGAATTCTAATGCGCGTAGAGGTGTACAATACTCATAAGGATGATGGGTGCATGATCCCTGGTAGACGTTTTGTGCGCGTATACGATGGTTGGTTGCAGTTGTGTAGTCGCTTACATACGAATGTCGTTCGTCATCTACATCTATTCACAAATGAGAAAAACTTATTCAACCTTTAAGTAGTACAAAAAATACTTTAAGTTAATTAGGTTAGTCGATACGTGCTCTTGTTTTGTAAAAAGGGGTGGTGTGTTTACTCCACGCGCGTATGAGAATGTTCCGTTCAAATGGCGGGATGCTAGTGAGTGTTGTTTGTATAATCCATTTGTCTCTACATGTTTATCTCAAGGAATAAAACATCGAAATATTTCGGCCGACATGGCCGAAATATTTCGGTTTTTTACCTAACCGAAGTAATTCGTGTCAGATTTCCACCGAAATCTGACACGAAATCTCGAAATCAATGGAAATTGATGGAAATCTCAGAAATCCTAGTGGGTTCTGACTGTTCTCTTTAAAAAAGTAGAAATTGATGGGATTGGGAAAAGCTAATAGATAAGATTTTGAAATTATTGTCTGGATTTTGTAATTCAGATCTAATTATAAAACCCTAACATATTAGAATCTAAAATCAACTCATACCTTGTCATTTTTTCTTCTTCTCTGTTGTTTATTTGTTCTTCATCAAATCTTCAACAAAATACTTCATTTTTATGTGATATTAACTAAAATCTAGAGAGAGAGAGAGGAAGGTGGTTTTGGGTTAAAGAAAATCTAGAGAGGGAGAGGAAGATTCGGTTGTTTGAGAAGAAATAGGGAAGAAGACGATCGATTTGGATATTAAGGGGTCTGATTTTTTGCTGTTGAACAGGTATATCAAAATTTGATGATTAGTTTACTATTTGACCCCTGATTTTACTTTTGTTTGGTTTTAATCCCTGAAAAAACTAACATTAGCCCTCTAACTAACCGAATGCATTAAAGATTAGCCCTCTAACTAACAGGTATATCAAAATTTGATATCTGTTTTATGTTTTGACCCCCTGAGTTTTTACTTTTGTTTGGTTTAATCCCTGAAATAACTGACATTATTGCAGATTGACCCTATCATTGCAAATTAGCCCTCTAACTAACCGAATATATTACAGATTAGCCATCTAACTAACATAATCTATTGCCAATTGGCCCTATTATTGACATGTTTTTGTTATTTCTTTCTTAAGAATGTCATGTAAAGGAAGATCAGACGACATAGGCTGGCAGCATGGGTCGCAAGTAGAAAACGACCGACAAAAGTCTCAGTGCAATTGGAGCAGTAAAATAATAAGATCTGGAGGGGTCACTCATTTGAAACAACATCTTGTTGGCGGTTTCGGTAATGTCGCTCAATGTCCGATGTGTCCAAAAGAAGTTAGACTGCAAATGAACAGGATTCTAAAACACGGTGTTCAAGAGAAAAATAAGAGGGACAGAATAAATTTGGAGTTTCGAGAGTTTGTTATGGACCTTCCAGAAAGACAAAATGAAACCGTTGATCTTGATAGCGACGATGACGATATCGAGAATCAACAGTACAGGGAAGCAGTTAAAAGGTCATTGTACGATAGTCGTAGTGGTGACCAAAGACGTTCATTTAGTCAATCCACTTACAATGTAGGAGGCGACTCTAATGCCAACACAGGTTCAGTGTCACGACAACGGGTTTTCGCAAGAACATAGAGTGTTAGACAACCATCTACTTACAATCCAAGAGATGAGTTACCAATCGATCCACATTCAATGAAACCTCAAGGTGGAAGACAGAAGAGGACAAAAGAGGCATTTGGGTTCCAGAATATTAGAAAGAAAATGGGAAAAGCAATTTCGAAGTTCATACATTTTAACGGAATTCCACCACATGTTGCTAATAATGTTTATTATGATAATATGGTTGATGCGATTGCTAGAGCTGGACCTGGTGTAAAGCCTCCTACTGCATATGAGTTGAGGGGACCCTTTCTCGATGATGAGGTTGAAGAATTAAATGAGTATATGGATGGTCTAAAGAAGAATTGGAAGACGTACGGTGTCGCCATCATGTGTGATGGGTGGACAGGAACAACTCGATTGTCTATCATTAATTTTATGGTTTATTGTGAGGGAAAATCGATGTTCCACAAATCCATCGATACATCAAAAGACAAAAAAGATTGGAAATACATCTTAAAACTTATGGAAGAAGTTGTAAAGTCCGTAGGAAACAGAATGTCGTGCAAATTGTGACTGATAACGGAAGCAACTATATTAAGGCCGGCAAAAGGTTAATGCAGCGTTACAACCTTTTTTGGACACCATGTGCAGCTCATTCCATCGATCTAATTCTAATGGATATCGGAGAGACGAAGACGGTACAAAAAGTTGTGCAACGTGCAAGGCAAATAACAAAATTTATATATAATCATTCGATAATCCTTGCATTAATGAGAGAAAAGTGTGGAGGCGATATAATTCGTCCAGGGCTAACACGATTTGCCACAAATTATATTGCTTTGGAGTCTCTCCAACAAAAAAAACATTCTTTGAAAGAAATGGTTGCTTCTCCACAGTGGCGTGCTTTTGAGGCTGTTAATAGTTCAGAAGCAAGAGTAGTAGAAGGACTAATAAACAAACACACATTTTGGGATTCGGTGCATAGTGTTGTCATTATACTCGAGCCAATCGCAAAGGTCCTTCGAATGGTAGATGGCGACAAAAAGCCTACAATGAGATACATCTACTATGCTATGGAACTAATGAAAACTCAAGTTGAAAAAGTTGATCGCTCTCCTAGGGTGTACCTGAAGATCATTGAGGAGCGATGGACAAAGCATCTCACACACCCTCTCCACCTAGCTGGTAATTATGCATTCTTCTCATTTTTTTATTCCTTTAATTACTTCACTTAATGTTTAATGATCTTCCTTTAACTGAAATGTATCCTATTACCTTAACCCAAGCTACCAATACGAACATGGTCTTTCGATTCGAGGGGATCTGTTAACCGCCGTTGAGGAAGTGGTAGAAAAGTTGGTACTACCAGAAGAACAGGCAACTTGTCTACTAGAGGTTAGTTTCTATACATTTTGAAATGTTTTTAACATGGGGGAAAGAAGAATTCATTTTGTTTGAGTCATTAAATTACAGCTAAAGACTTTTGGAGAAGCATCGGGTTCCTTCGGTAAGACAACTGCAATAAATGGAAGGAAAGTAACTCAACCAGGTAAAATATTTGTAGTGAATGGAACAAACATTTACAATTCATTATAATTCAATTAATCAAACCTAAATGAGTACGTGTGTTTGCAGCTGAGTGGTGGCTCTTATATGGAAATGATGCTCCAAACTTAAGATCAGTTGCTATAAAGGTTTTAGCTCAGACGGCATCTTCATCCGGATGCGAAAGAAATTGGAGCACGTTGGGGCTTATACATAGTCAAAGAAGAAATCGTCTTGGCCATGAACGACTTCACAAACATGTGTTTGTGCATTACAACATGCGACTACGACTTGAGCACCAAAAAGAAGACTATCAAGATTCAGGTCCTATAGACCTAGCAGATATATTCTGCGAAGAAGGTGAAGAAGACCCATTATATGAATGGGTTAGAGAAGTGGGAGAACCTGAAATGGATGAGCAAAACAATAGACCAAGCTCTCAAGTTGCTTCCACACTAGGGTTAAATATTAATTCCTACATGAGCACCTCACATGCTGAAGATGTTAATCGTTTGATGGACACACCATCGTTAAGTACTAATTCACCTGCTAGCTCGTCAGGAGATAGTGGCAACGGAGATGGCAGACAGAATAATGAGAGTAACGATGTTGAGGAAGATAATAACGAGAGAAATGAAGGATATGTCCCTTATACAGAGGAACACAACTTTGATCATACAACGCAGGATCATGATCACGGAGTCCCAACGAGACCAACTGAACCTGTATCATATTCGCGTAGAAGGAAAAACCTGTTGACTGAAATGAATGCCATCGATACTTCTTCTTGGGCCAATAGTGTTGATGATGTAACAGACACTTTCAGTAGTATGGGTATCGACAATAGCTCATATGGTTATGATAGTTCATCTACATCATTTGGATATAACTACCCAAGTCATATTTCTTGGAACACTAGTGAAGATGAACGACCATGAATATTTATACCTCAACAACCAAGTTTTGCTGTATACCATCAATATCCCTTAATTGGACCACTACGCGGTATCCGTCAAGAGCAATACATGACATACATTGAACAATATCGAAATTGGTTCCGAAGCCGAATGTCATGGGAAAAATATTGCAACGCCATTGGAAATGAATCTCATGTGCGTTCAAACAATGACGGTGATGAAGGGGGTAGGAGATCATTTTAGTTTTAATGTCTTATGTAACAAAATATAAGTAATCTACAATTCCATGTTACTAAACTATTGTTCAAATGAAGATTAAACCTTTTTATGCTTAATTATGGTTAAATAGACTTGTTATCCACAATTTCATCATATTTCTAACATTTCGGCAAAATTGTAAAATTTCCCCACAGACCGAAATGTTTCCACGAAACGTTTCCACTTTTGGACCCATCGAAACTTCCACCGAAACCGAAATTTCATTCCTTGGTTTATCTCCACATGCTTGTCTTCACATGTTTCACATGTTTATCTCCACATGCTTGTCTTCACATGTTTCACATGTTTATCTCCACATGTCCGTCTTCACATGTTCGGCTTCACATGTTTCACATGCTTTTCTTCACATGTTTGGCTTCATATGATGTAAACTCGTAGTACGCATATGTGTATACTTGTAGGCGTACACGTAAATAAACTTGTAGTATGCGTAGGTGTACACGTAAATAAACTTGTAATACGAGTAAATGTACACGTAAACTCGTAGTACGCGTTTGTGTACACGTAAACTCGTAGTACGCGTTGGTGCACACGTAAACTCGTAGTACGCGTAATTGCACACGTAAACTCGTAGTACGCGTACGTAAACATTTGAATGAAGTAATTCATTTATGCTTATTTTGCATATATGATGTAAAATCTAGTGAACCTAAATATTAGGCTAATTAGATCAAATTAAAACTCGCAAGTGTACGAACCGTATGTAAATATGGCAAGAATTACGAAGTCGATCCCACGAAGATTTGTTTGGAATTAAATCTAAACCTAAGATTAACTAACAAACTAGGAAAGTAAACAATTGATTTTTAGAATAATTTGAGAAACTAAAACTTGAAACTTAAGAAAGAAAGTAAAATTGTGATGAAAACTATAAGTTGGTAAATCTAGGATATTGGAATTCACCACTAACAATCATACTCAAATCTAATATCTAATTCAAATTATTATCTCTCTTTTATAACTCAAAAATTGTTAGAACTCAATCTTCAATTTTCGGAAGATAAAACAATAAAGAACCTTTTGTAATTAACTAAACCCATAACCCACTTCACTTAAAATATCATGCAATTAGGAACCAAGTTGTTAGTTTCTTAGGCTAACCGAAGTACGGTTAATTCAAAACATTAAAGCACATTAAAAGAGATAATAAAATAAATACGATATTAAAATCCAAATACTCATGTTAGGGTTTCATCCTTTATCCTAGTGGGAGAGTTAGAAACCCATGAATATCAAAGACATGGTTGAATTAATGATAAGAGAAAAAGAATCGGAGAGAAAACACCTTTTTTCGCCTTTTTTTCCTTCTGCGCAGCCAAACAGAACCTTAGGGAAAATTATTTTCTCGTCTTCCCGGAAACGATTTCCAGGTGAGAAAATAATTTTCCTTCCCTGGTTTTTCTCTTCCTTCTCTGTTTTCTCTTTATTTCTCTTTCCAAACTTCACTCTTTCTCTCTCTAAACAAACTATGAACACTCTTTATATTTATAACTGGAACAGAAAAGAAAGAAGAAGAAAAGAGATTTTAATGGTGGTTTTATAATTAATTCAAAATCTCTCTCTCTACAGTATCTCTCTCTCTCTTAACTCTTTTAATCTATCATTCTCTCTCTCACAAAGAGAATAATAAGAAGAAGAAGAAACAGAAAAAGAAAACTCTCTTTCTCACTTTCTCTCTCTACCCTCGGATTTGATCGTTTAATGGAGGATGATTTCTCCTCTCGGTTTTCTTCTCTTTTATAGAATCAAAAGGGTCGGTTGTTCCTTCCTCTCTTGGTTGCTAAATCCATCGAGTCGGCTCTTTCCTTTTTCCTTTTCTTCATCTTGATTCGAGTCGGTTGACGATTTTATAGAAGTCGGTTCTGATTTTGATTTTTTAACATCTCTCGGTTTTAGAAACAGGAAGGAGAAGAAGAAGATGATGATGAGCTGACGTCATCAACCTCGGGTTGGGATGTTATATTCCGGGTCACGCAAATATCTCCGTGTACCGCTGGATAAACCGAAAGTAGCCCACTTTGTTTCTTGTCCCTCCGATTACTTTGCTGGATGCGCACCAAGTGTCTTCTTGACTCTTGGTCCACCAAATTTGACCCGAACTTTGACTCGCTCTATTTTACTCATCTGGACTCCGATTTGACTTCCGTTTTCGCCTACGGGTTCGTCTTGGACTCTACTTTCCATCCGAGCACTAATACTGATCATGAAATCAGAATCACAAAATGACCAAAATACCCTCAGTCTGCATTTCTCCGACTTTTATCCGTTTTGCACACATAACTCTGAAAAAGGTACCTGAGTAGAAAAAGAGATAATTCATGAGAGTAACTTGCCCTAGATAGACTAACTCATCCAATTTAAGAGACTAAGATGGGACATTTTCATGTCTCATCAATATACAAGTTATGTATATTTTTTTTGGTACGAGCAACCGGTTTGCTCTTTGCAAGTCGTGTCGACTCGCGTTTTGTAGATGTAAACGTGCAAACATAAGTGGGTTAGAACCTCAAAAATCCTTTATTGAGACAATCAAAATTTTTCGTATACCAGTACGAGTACAAGACAATCAGGTTGTCACATGTAAACCTTGTATAAGAAGACATGCAATCGGGTTGCCGAGTACATGTAAAAATAAGTGGGCAATCGGGTTGTCGAGTACAGGTAAAAACAAGTTGGCAATCGGGTTGTCGAGTACATGTAAAAACAAGTGGGCAATCGGATTGTCGAGTACATGTAAAACAAGTGGGCAATCGGGTTGTTGAGTACATGTAAAAACAAGTTGGCAATCGGGTTGTTGAGTAAAAACAAGTGCGCAATCGGGTTGCCGAGTACATGTAAAACAAGTGAGCAACCGAGTTGCCAGGTACAAGTTGATAGGAGGCAATCGGGTTGTCGTTCTATCGATGCTTGCGAAAGCATGTAGGAAAAGAGAGACAAGCGGGTTGTCTAAGTTTTGCATGGTTTTTGTTATTTCTTCATGTGTTTTTGCGTGCATTTCTTCGTTTGTGCTCGTTTTATTATTGCATGTGATTCTGTAAATTTGTCTGTGTCTGCTTGTTTTGTAAAAACATCATCTGAGTGTTCCCCCCAGCCTAAGTGTAATACTGAACTTTGTGCTAGACTTAGGTTGTGTTGAGATGCATCCTCATTTTCTTCCCAGTTTTTATTGACGTGTTTCTGAAAGCTTGAAATGTGTACTTGTCTGAAGGCGTTTTTACCTGCATAATTTCTATTAGGGGTTATAGTCGGTGGGAGACCCAACGACTCTCCGATGCTTAAGTCAGTACATGTACAAGTAGAAGACAATATAGAGAAGTAACGATAGAGTTTAGAAATGATACAGTTTGAGATGCACATCATTCCAACTGTTGTGAATGTCGCGTCCATCTTGTGCTTGAATTTTGTACGCCCCCTGTCCTACCACTTTGGTTATCTGATGTGGGTCTTCTCAAGAGGGCACAAGTTTTCCAGCACCGCTTTATTTAGTGTTCTGGAATTTTTGAGCAAACATATGCTTGACTTTTATCACTAGGTCACCCCGATGGGGCGTTTAGTGGTTTCTTATTCTTCCGGGACAGAGGTCCTCTAGACGTTTGATACAGTTCTGTATGTTGACGGTCGTTTCTTCTGTCGGAGTATCTGGAGCGCCTGTCTCTGTTTCTATCTTCATATGATTATGAACTGTTTCGGTGGGCTTCATCTTCTTCCCAACGAATCTCCACCCATGCTCTTGCTAACACGTCCTCCATAGTGGTGCAATTGAACTTTGTAAGTTCTTTGTAAAGCTCTCTATCTGGTAGGAGACCTTTCTTGAAAGCGTCTACAACAGTTTCCTGGTTACAATAAGGAATGGATACCGTCTCTCTGTTAAATCTACCCATGTAGTCTCGTAGTGGTTCTCCTCTTCGTTGGTGAACCCGATACAAGTCACTAGAAAGTTCTTTTAACTTTTTTCTGCCGACAAACTGTTCGACGAAGGTGTCTGTCGATTGAGCAAATGATGCAATTAAATTATTTGGGAAGTTCATGTACCACTGTAAGGCAAGACCGGTCGGACTGGACACAAAACTTTTGCACATGCACGCTTCACGCAGATTTCTGGGAATAGCTGTTGCGAACATTCTTTGCTTGTAAGATGCAATGTGATCGCCTGGGTCAGAAGTACAATCATACATCTTCTTGTTTGGGAAGGAGAATTTCTTTGACATCCGCACCAATGCAATAACGTCTACAAAAGGGGAGTCGACATAGCTGTAGCGGAGGCTCTTCTTGAAAAGAGTAGGCATTCCTGCAATGCGTGTAATCAACGCTTCCATTTATGCCAACTTCTTTGCCATTACCTGTTGTAGAGGAGTACCTAAAAATGTAAACAGAAGCTAATCAGTAGACGCATTAACCTGAGTTGATCCATTTGTCATGGGATACGTAGTAGGTAAAGTATATGGGAAAGAAGACTAAAGGGGGGTAGTAGTTGGAAGAGCTTGATGCGTGTGTGGGAAGACACGTAATGGCGTGACAGGAGTAGTGTTAGGAATCAGAGTTGGTCCTCCGACTGTTTCAGGAATTTCTTGACTGGAAGGTCCTGCCCCTCTTGTACTTTTAGAAGATGGTCTAGCATCTGTAGAGGTGCGAATTCTGGAGTCGTCACAGAAAGTTCAGTAATTTTTTCTTGGAGCAACTGGTTCTCTGCTCTGACCAGTTGATTTTCTTCCTCTAACGCCTTGACACGTTCAGCGTTCTCTCGCATTTGGGTGTTAAGTAGAGCAAGTTGAGAAGAAATGTCAAGCAAAGCAGATGTCATGTTTTCTTTCATTTGATTAGTTATCTTCGTTGTTAGTTTCCGAGGCCCCACGGTGGGCGCCAAATCGTAGACGGTGGAAGGTCTATGGGTCGGAAGTCAAAAGGTTGGAAGCGGGAACGTCTTCTGAAATTCCAAACGTCGAGTCCTTGATTGATGGGCACCAGCAACGTGTGGAAGAAACCTGCAAAAAAAAGGTGAACAAACACGAACAAACCCGTGAAGGCATGGGGGACACCGGGATGGTGCCTGCTAAGGGCCCTCCGACGGTCAAGTCAGCAAAGTATTACAATGAATAATAAATGAAAAGTCGAGGGTGTAACCGTTGACGTGTAATTGGGGAGTGGCTAGGCTCGTTGAATGGTCGAAGCTCGAGACTACGGGGGTGAAATGATCACAAGTCTGAGAGTAGATGTTACCAGAAGTGTCGAGAAACTTTGGTATCCTTGAGGGTCTCTGGAAGCGTCGAGCAAAAAGATAGTTTTTACACCCCTGAGGACGTCTACTAAACCAGAACCAGAAGAACGTGTCAAGATAAGGAGATAAAGCATATGCGGACCAGGTAACACGTATAAAAATGTCTCAGGAACAATCGAAGAATAGTGAGCGAGTGGGGAAGAAGAAGTGGAGTTTATCTGCTCTGCTTTCGATGTCCTGAGAAATGGAAGTGCTTCTCTTTTATATAGGTGTGAAGAATGATCCGTTGGGAGGAGTAAAGGTTCACCGTTACGGAGTAAATGCGTGGCAAGATACCTGGGATGTGGTGACGCGTACACGAGTTGTACATGCACAACGGTTGTGCATGTTCTCTGGTAATTACTCCGAGTGTGCATGTACATGATCTCCTATTTATGTGAGACGTTACCATGTTATGCATGTCATCAATGGGGGTAATTGTCTCTGGAGTTACGTTGACAAAGTCTAAGATCTTTGTCGTTATGGTTATATTTGACATGTAGAGGATCTCTTCGTTAAGTGATCTTTTACAAGTGGTGCGTGTAGATCTTGACGTGTCAAGCGCCAAACGTGTGGAGATTCGGACTTGTGGAGTTTTGTGCACGTGGATACTCTGTGCACGTGGTTGGGCTTGACACGAGTTTTAGGGTCTAGTCGACGAGGGTCCTGGTGTGGATTTTGGTCAACACACTACAAATTTGCATTAAACAGTTTGACAAACAGAATGGTTAAATTATTTTAAAAATCTGACCGTTGACGGGCCGGGCCGGATTGCCCGACCTGTCGCATAAGCCCGCCGGGTCGGGCTTTAACCCGATCTCTCACGGTCCGGGTCGGCCTTTTGAGCACCTCTAGTTTGAGTTAATTGTTATGAAAATATCTAGATGATTGTGACAACGTGTGATCGCCGGAGCCTTAATATATCCCAAACAAATGTCTACTACTACCTATAAAGAAGAATGGCAAGATAAATAGTCGACCTATTTGATTAGGACGTAACCTAACACTTGCATTATCAATGAGACCACTAATACGTTTTTGATCACAGAGTTTGAATAAGAAAGTCTTCCCTAATACCCATGAAAGGAGTTGAACTTTATTCTCTTCGGTATCCCTGTCATGCATCTAGTGTGATCTTTCAAAATCAGTTACATTCATATATCAAAACCAATATTCTTATTCAATTCATTACCTTATCAAACACGGAAATGGAACGACCAAGAGTTGTATCGCACAAAGCCGAGGGATCCCAATCAAAGTCACCACTCAAGCGAGTGGTTAGAGTGTACAACCCTTAGCCTCGAGCTGGAGACACGAGCACCACTAGCGAGCGAGTGGAGCACTTCACACGGGTTACATCCATGTCAATATGTCATCCTAACCTACATGGCTCATGCCCTTAGGTTGACATAATTTGAAGTTGGTTACGTACAATAAATTCCTAAGTGTTCATAATCATAGTAAAACAGTTTGAAAGCATTTCTCATGTCACAGCAAAACAGTTCAAGCATATTTCAATTCATTATTAAAAATTGATTTCCATGATACCTAACCTCTAGACATAATGGCGCATGAAACTATAAGGCCTAGCATATTTCATTATCTATAAAACTATTTTGGGAAAAGGATTCAGAACCCTACCTGGCGGTACTTCTACTCCGCCAAACCGTAACATGATCGTCAACGATAAGCTCCGGCTGCCCCCTTTACCGAAACATGAATAAAAGAAATAAACATTAGGTTCTCGGATAAGAACCTTGGTACAACAAAAAGAATAGATAAAAGAAAATAATGAAAGCTTAAAACAGAAAAGTAAATTCGCCAATTGCGGAACACTTCGAATATAACTGAATTTCGAGCAATCTCTTACTTCCATAGCCATCTCTAATTAAGGTCGATCATACACTGTTTGAAAGGTACTTCTATCCTATTATCCTTAACATTTTATTATTGAATGACTTCGCCAAAACCCGAGAGAAACATGCTCGAAATACACGCAACGGTTCTAACAGTGTATTGCGCACATAAACAGCCATAACCCTCTCATCGTTCATCCGTTTCTACCTAATCTTATGTCATCAGAAAGACTATCTCATTTAGAATGTTTTGCTCTAAGGTGGGTTCTCCTAATTTTAATTAGAACATCTCCGAAAAGCACAAAACATACGCAGCAGCACATTAGTTTCACTCATCGTATGTTGCGTCTTCTAACATTCATATCTTCTCATCCGAACTCCAAATAATTATTATAATACGTTTCTGGCATAGTCACGAGACAAGCTACAATATTTCTGAAGACTCAAACAACTTTGAAACCTCTATCACTAGCTAAACACTAAAAACAGGAAGCAGTTCTCAAAGTTGTTGAACAACATGATGCTCGATAAAACAATCATAACTTTCTCGTCCGAGATCCAAATGACTTGTACCATACAAATTCGGAAAGCTAACATCCTAAGCTACGACTTTCGTGTTTTGAGAAAGTCCGTTCCAATACTATATAAGGCCCAGATTGTTCAATAACATACAACAGTGTGCAGTCCCTTGAATTCACCGTTCGGTCGATAAACTACATCAAATAACTTCTCTAACTTTGGTTATATTCCAAAATTATTTAATGCTCAACCATATAAATCCTAGAATTGCTTCAAACTATGAATTTCCCCAAATATTTGTAAACATCAAACCCTGACAACCATAATAGATTCAATAATATCAAAGTTGTTGATATTCTTACCTTGATATAAATGAATATCATTAGAAAAGCTATCCTTTGCTGAATCTCTTTCAATTCCTTCTTTAAGTAGTCGAATTCTTCAAATTTGAAATGAACACTCTATTAAATCCAAACTTATAAAACTATAACAGTTTAGAGAAAGAGAAATGAACGTTCTTATGATAAAACCATTATGATTACTTACCTCCAAAGAAAATCTAATTTCCTCGTGAAAACCACTCGAAGTTCTCTTCATCGATTTTTTTTTCCAAAAAGAAAACCCTAGCTTCAGTCGAATAGAGAAGATAAAATCTGATTTTCGTTTTCCCTTATTAAATCTGTCGAAATTACACTTCAGTTCCTGGATTGGACTTCACTACAAAATCCCCCCAAAATTTGGACTATTTGCTGATTTAACTCCTCTTTTAACTTGACCCAAATATCAAATAGTCCTTCAACTAACCTTAAAAACTTGTGATGTTACAGACTGGGGCTCCCAAATCCAAGTTTGAGAGCCCCATCCTAGAACTTGGACACTCCAACACGGGAGCCTCGGGGATGGGCTCCCGGGTAGGGTTGGGAGTCCGGGCTGGAGGGCTCCCAACCCCCAGTTCTAACCGTTGGGAGTTCCATATGGGGAAGGGGGTGGGGGTGGGGGGTGGGGGGAGGGGGCATTTCATTTTCTTTTTTGTTTCTTTCTTAATATTTTTTTGTTTACACATATATTTGTTTTAATTTTTTTGTAACTGTAAATTTTTTAATTGTAATTTCATTGATTGAAAATCTAAATAGTACTGTATTTAAACTAATTACACACATGTACACCACACAGATATTAATTTTCATAGTTGAATAACAAATTCCACACACAGCACAATACACATGTACATAATTTAGATTTTGGAGTTTTTGTTCGGAGTCCGACGTTAGAATTGAAAAAAATCAGGGATTTCCAAAATAGGCTCTCAAAATTGAGAGCCAGAGCCCCTATACTGGACTTGCTCTTAGAAGGCGGTCTGACAGCTGCTTATAGCACTTTACCCGGTGCTAATCGAACCGCCGATAGCACTTTGTCGGTCTGGGTCCGGGTACCTTTAGCAGGGCGTGGAACTAAAATTGTTTTTCGAACCGATTTCCTTCTGAAGTATTAGCAGCAGCGGCATTATTCTTCCCCACTCGGAGTTGCGACTAGATATTTTGATTCCAAGATTCAAACACCAAGAAACTATAAATAGTAGCAGATAATTCTGTAATCACAAAAGTTTCACATGGCGTCGAAGAAGAGGGAATCAGAAGGTATAGCTTTGTTATCCATGTACAATGATGAAGACGAAGAAGACATGGAAGAAGATGAGCGAGAAAAAAGTACTGATGATGATAATGAAGAAAAATTTAGACCTACTGATAGGGTTACCTCTGATTTTTCTTTAGAAACTTCATCTCCTTCTCTTCTTCAATCTGAGAATTCTCTTCCGGGTCAAGATTCAAATCCACAAATAATTAGGGTTCCGACCCCAACACCACCAGAGTCTCAGAATTTGTTAGCTGATCAACTGTCTTTGGAGTCTCAAAGATCGAGAAAGAGGACTCTTGCTATTGTTGATTATGCCCATGATGAAACTGCAATGTCTCCTGACGCGGAGGTAATTCCCCTAATTTTCTGAATACTACCGTGCTTGATTTTGGATTAGGTTACATGTAACATTAGGGTTTGATTGAGTTAAATGTTATAAATTCTGTTTGCAGGATGGTGAAATTCTGACTACTGGTAGTGTAATGGTTGGTATGGAGCTTCAAACTACAAACGGTAATTCTGTTTCCTTGCTGATTTCACACAAGTAAAAGAAAATAAAAGCAGTTTTGAATAGAAAAGTCAATCTTGTTTAAGTCACAAGTTGTATGCCAGTGTAGTAAACAACGAAACTGATAGCCAATATTCACGCTCTGTCGTTAGACCACAACCTCCTAACTTGTGTACCTTTTTGCAATCAATTCCTACAAAATTTGTACCTCAATTCATCCACCACTACCCACTGATAAAGCTCACACAGAATTTTAAACAGAGAGGTGTAAAGAATAAGAAATTAGGAGAAGAGAGGTTTAGACAGAGAAAAGTTGAGAGAGAGCTCTGAAAGAGACGGTTAGCGATGCATGCGTTATTACAGAGCTAAGTAGTCTAGGCGGAGATCGATTCGGGAGTAGCCCCTAGTCTGTCCTTGATCCCACCTGAATGGACCCAAGAAACTACGCTGATTTTTTCACCGATGGCTCATATATATCCATGTAAATCCGTATATATAGAATGTAACATACTCTTTTTATACATATGCCACAACCTACTAACCAATACTGATATAAGTGAAACCAAACGATTCAACGTTTTCCTTTGGAAGTGGGTATGGTCTGTATGGAATTAGTGTAAGAAATAAAAATGTATAGTCATACAAGAAAAGCCCAAATGGATAATGTCTAATAAGTACACATCTAAGAATTCTACACAATGAAAATTCAGGTTCCTCCTTTTGCACCAAAAACGAATCAAACGATAACACCCCATATTTGATGTTCTCGAAGTTCAATCACGCTTCTCTGCAGGTAAATTTGTTTCTTCCTTTCCAATGGGCCACAGGACAACATTGGTATCAGCCTCCCTCACTAGCTTAGCAACCTTCATCTTGTCCTTAGTCCCTCTAGATTCCGTGAACTCGTAATAGTCATAACTATAGAACAACAAAATGAAGTGGAGCAATTATTAAACTTAACAAGAAAGAGAATTAAGTTAAATCGCATGCAATCTTACATGTTCTATAAACTTGTGAAGTCATAAACGTGGAAGGCTTACACATCCACACCTTCACCATAATTTTTTCCATCTCCTTGTGACATCTTATCATTTCTTATTTCTGTGAAGTAGCCTCACTAGTCTACCCGGCCTCGCTTGCCAAGGGAACCGTGGCTAGGATGGCTTGGTTCGATTGCTCTTTGGTCAAATAACCAGGCCTTGATCTAGTTAATCTGCCTTGATGTTTTTGTGTGCGTAGAAATGATTTTCTCTTTTTAAGTCCAAACTTACAAGTCAATTTGTAGTCTCGTCATGAGTTAGACAAAAATGGGGCTAGTAGCCATGTGACCATGTCTATATCTAGAAACATTAGCACTTCGAAATTCATCAGTCTACCGAGGCATATATAGAATATCAATATTGGCAGTTTTACATGACGGAGCCATATTGTGTAGCCTACCAGAGGTGATATTTTTAGCATACCACAACACTAACACCGTGTTTGTGGAATTCATCAGTGCGTATTAACTTGCTTGCTTCATATCATTATACTTCTACATGGCATTTGTAGAGGCAAATTTTATATAACGGAGCCTTTTCTTATATAATGAATAAGAAAAGCCGAAAGCGTTCAAAATGTCATAGATCCAAATATCCTACTGGAGACGTGATATTAAGCATAGCACATAGTAGCATGCTACGATACTGTAGATGCATTAAATTTTAGAGCAGCATGTGTTCTAGGTATCATTGAATCAACCAGATAACGATGGAGTCATGACTCACATGCTCTCTTCTCATCTACACACAATTCAACCTTATAAACCTGTGGACTAACACACCAAAGAGAGGACGCCGAACTGAATAGTTCACCTGGCATCTCTCCATAGTGTTCGACTGGGACTAGATACCTTGTTCCCTTATCCCTTATCTTCAAATTTCCCAGACTAATAATAATTCAAATTATACAATATATTACCCTCTATAGCATTCGCTGGAGCCTGGACTATGTCTTCTTCAACTTCACCCTAGATTAATGGCATTTTCTGGATTCTTCCTCCACTGTCTCCCATGGGAAAATGGAGACTCCACTCTTTTAGTCCTTATTGGCTCGTGTAGTATAAAGATACATCTTCATAATGCATTTGTTATTGTTTTATGAATAATTCCAGCTAGCGCTGGTGTTGACAATAAGGTTTGGACTGGTTTATGTCTGGAATATGATAAGTTTCATCATCCTCATGCTTTATGTAATACGAGTTTCAATCCTTTGCATGTATTGTTATTTGGTTCATTTAGAGTGCATTTGTAACAACTAGTTTTCTTGTTTGAAATCGTTGAAAGAATGGTGCTCCTACAAATACTTGTGATACTAATTTGTTTAATTTAAATACCTCCAAAATATATTTGATTAAATGCAATAAAAATGGATTTGGCTACAATACTTATTTCATGTTTTTTACTTTCTTAGATGGTTCTCTGGCTAATTTACATATACAGGTACTCCACGTGAAAGAACCCCTCCAGGAACTGTCCAGATCTTAACAGCTGGAGTTCAAACTACCCCGCCCCAACTGTCTGAACAACCAGAGCCTTCTCAATCTGACAATGTCCCAATGGAAATTGAAATTGTAAAGACTGAGGAAACTGTTACGATTTCTTTAGAAGTACAAGGAGATTTTGATGCTCTGGAAAGGTTTCTTCCTCCCCCACCTAAAACAAAATGCTCTGAAGGTTTGCAAGTAAGCATGGTCATCATATTCTACTTCATTTTATATGTTGATAATTTAATATAGTAGGAGAGCTGTCTAAACCATTATCTAAAGCTTTATATCTGTCTGTTAGAAAAGGCTGTAGTGTTTATTTTTGACCGTAGAGCTTCCCTTATATCTAGAATCAAGCACTCTGCTGCATCCCTTATTTGGTTATTACTTAAGTGTCAGAATTGGATGCCAGTCGTTGTTAAACATCATTTTTTTATTATTTAAGAGTTTTTTGTTTGAGAATGATAAAATGCATACTTTTACTATCAACGAATTGTGTTTTTCTAAAACACATGTCTTCGATAAAGTTTTTTTTTTCTTATATGTTAATTGAGTAAATTCTATGTAGCCCTGAAGCTAAGGGTTAGAAACATGAATGAATATTGAGGTGCTTTCCTATGTTAATGTTCTAAAACTAAACGTATTACGCATATAATTTATTAGAAGTTCTGATGAAATAAGAAGCAATAAATAATTTCAGTTAGAGTATCATGTCCTACCTAGACAACTAGTTTAGAGATAGTAATGAATAGGAGAAACGAATGACTATACTGACATGGTGGCCTAAGTATTTTGTTCTTTTATGGGATCCTACTAGGCTAAGAACAAACCAGAGGAGGTCAAGCTGGGATGTTCACAAATTTTGGAAATTATATTAGTCGGTATACTATATTTAAGAGTAAGGGAAATGGTTTTTATAGTCAATGATATACACTCTCTACCTTGTGCTGTAGTTTTTATGTAAAGCCTTATATTTTTATTCAGTCACTGTTTAATGGAACAGTTACTTTCCTTCTCTTTATGTCAACAGGAAAAAATTAACAAGTTTATTGAGTTGAGGAGAGGTGGAAAAAGCTTCAACTCTGAAGTTCGGAATAAGAAGGATTATCGGAATCCTGATTTTTTGTTGCATGCAGTGAGTTATCAAGATATAGACCAGATAGGGAGTTGCTTCAGTAAAGATGTATTTGATCCTCATGGATATGACAAAAGCGACTACTACGATGAAATAGGTAATTAACAGTTTCTTCGTCTTTAGTCTTTTTATTTTTGTTTCGGTTTCTCTATTTCCTGTGATATAATCTGCCCTATCCCAAGTGCAATTCCTGATCTATACTTGCCTAGTATTCTAAAGTACTCAGTTTACAACATCAAGGGAGAAATAATGCATGAATGTTATATTTATTTCTATATATACACTGAAATAAACCGAGATAATTTAACTCCAACTAGCACAGAAACCCAAAAGAGACGTCTGAAAACTTCAGAAATTTGAACCATGGCCTAGGATGCCAGAATTCTGTTTACTCAAAAGGATAAAATCTGATAACATATTTACTTTTCTTTTTCTTTTGAAGAAGCAAATCAATAGTTGTTGATAAATCCCAACTCTAAGAACACCTACCAAAGTTGAAGGGCTATCCATCCAGTCAAATTATCATCCAACCTACTCTATACATGTGCTATTTCACTGTTAACTCTAGTTACGAGTCTTATAATTCCGAATAAAAAATGAAGTCAGGGAATCTGGTTTCTGCAAGACCTGATATATGGACTGGAGTAAGAGTGAACTTGAAGTTGTTTCTCTAAAATGGTGTACTCTAGAGATCTGTACTTGTAAAACCTCCTATTGTTTTTCTCTCTAAATTTGTCAAATAGCTACGATGACTTGCCTTAGGTTTAGTCATCTTCTACAGAATTCCTAAAAACCACCAACTTTTGAACAGACTGAAGAATTTCGTTCAGTCCGGAAATGGAAACGTTTCTTACAAATATTTCGGTGAGTGTCGAAATTTTACAAATCCATGAAAATGATGTATGCAACGGATTAACATAATCTATTAGTTTAAGGGGGTATTAACAATGACACAGTTACGTCCGAGAGTAAACTGAATAACTTCTTGAAAATATCTCTCGAAAGATAATATTTTTACTGATAATAGTTAATAGTTAACAAACTCTGTTAGTTTGAGTAGGTATCGTCGATTACACAATTATAGCAGGGGTGTTACTAAGATAAAATCAATTTAGGCAGTTAAGTGAGGGGGTAAATTCGAATAGATTAAAAAAACAGTTAGAACATAACATAAAATTCAAGAGATATCTATGAGAGATGAAAAAGATGAAGGAATAAATCAATAGATACGTTTTTAGTTTTAGTTTCTCCGGATTTTTTGCTAGATTTCCATTATGTCAGTGGAAGTTTTGAAATTTCGAACAATTTCGGTCGAATTCCCATCATGTCGGTGGAAACTATGCAGGAAAGTAGGAAATAGTTGTAAGTGTGATTTCGTGCACCTAATCTAAATTTAGGAAACGTTCGCGACATTTTGGTGAAATTTCGGGAAATTTCATTCCTTGGTTGCATCATGCTGCTGTAGAAGCTAATTTGATGATTTGTTCACTCTTTACAGATGTTGCATCAATTAATTAAATGATGTCCCTTCTTTGTAATCTGTCGTGTGTATCAGTATATATGTCTTCTGGTGACTGACCTCGTATAAGGGAAAAAACAATCTACAGGGATGTCAACTTTTCATAATTTCTTGGTTCCGACTTCACCATTTTTATGACATGTTCATCGAACTAATTTTTATGTGAAGCACAGATAGTTATTACCACTTACCTCCTTAAATATGTCTTCTAGCATCGAGTTGAAATCAACTGTGTTTTTTGTCAATGCGATCCTTGAAATGTTTCATATCGCTTTTGTTACCGTTATAGGCTTCTTCTTTTTTCTTGAAATATTTTAATAAATAGAAGAGGGAAAGTAATATATACAAAGATACGCCCTATATGGGACGGATATCTTTCACGAAGAAGTTACATTCGGTGGACTGTGGTTTACCTCCCAGTTAAATACCTAGTCCAATTGTATGCTATTCAATGGAAAATGGTTCCCATCGCAATGATGGTTTCATTAACAGACACTTTTTCTCTTTGAAGATCCTTACATTCCTTTCCTTCAGTATCGGGAATTATGGTACATGTCCCTGGCTTCGGAAGTGCCAGAGATTCCCACTATTCTAAGCGCTGCTGTGTATTCTGCCATAGTGCTGTCTACAGCACATGATTCTTATAGATTCCGTGAAGTAGTTCCCAACATCTGAAGCATAGCAGCAATGGATAGTAGATGGAGTGTAGTTTCATTCTTCCTCCTACACAACCCACTTCTATTAATTCTTAGGCTACCTCTCTTAGCTCATTTGTGGTTGATAGTTTGTTTGCTTGCCGTCCGTCTTGTGAAACTGATTTTATCAGGTATAGGGTTTTTTCCATGAGTCTGATTGCACACCGTTTTATTCCTCCTCACAATTCTTATTGAAAAGTTTGTAGCATGTCTCACTGTTAAATCCGCGGCTTCTTTTGAGACTGTGTATTACAATGCATGTGTGATACATCCACAGTTCACTATTAATTTTGCTAAACGTTCTCTAAGTTTCACTGTTGGAAGGATAGTTTTATATACTGATGAAATGATTTATCTTTTTAATTACATGAATCTGAGTTGGCATAGTGTTAATTTGATTTGTGAACACAGAGGCTGATATGAAGCGTGAAATTGAAAGGAAGGAACAAGAGAGAAAGAGAAGTCCAAAGGTGGAGTTTACTTTAGGAGGAACACAACCTGGAACGCTTCCTGCGGCTCCGAAAATCAACCTACAAATTCCAGGTTTGAGATTAAATTGCCTATATGCTTGTAACATATGAGATTGCTTATGAAAATTATATTGCTAGCCATTTCAAGTCGAAGGCTTGTTCTCTTCCACATCCCTTAAACGTGAGTGATAGAGATCAAGCAGTTACTCTGGAGGGTAACTCCACCTAGGGAATGAATATAAATGACTGACAATGCGGTAAGAGGATCAGCAGTGATGGAAAAACCTCTATTTGTCAAGAGGAAAAGGGAGACAAATAAAATAGCCATAGTGGAGATTGGAGAATGACCGTCAAGTGGCAGTTTCTATACCATGCAGTGTTCAGTCTCTCTACGATTGTTGACCTCACCATAATTTAATCCTACCCTCTCTTCAAAGAGGTAGAACAATCGTTTTATTTCCTAGCTGAAAAGAATATGAATTTATTCTCTGATTTTCACCTTCACTGAAATGCCCTTATTCTGCTCATTGAAAAGTCAATATTGGTCATAGTCAGTACTAGCTATTTATCTGATTAGACTGACTATTGCAGTTTCAGGTGCACCAACTGTTGCTTCTGGTGGACTACATTCACTTTCAGCTGCTGCTGATACCGTGACGCGTGAGGGTAGGCTTAACAAGAAATCAAAGTGGGACAAGGTATCATTTAACATACACCCAAAGATGTTTTCCCTTTTTCTGTTCAGACACGAGACAGAGTCCTATCCTAAATTTGATTTAATGTTTAGGTTGATGGTGATAGAAGAAATCCTTTGCCTTCTGGGGGACAAGATGCTGTATCTTCTACTGGGACCCATGCAGCACTCTTGGCAGCTAATGCTGGTTCTGGTTATAGCGCTTTTGCGTAAGTACCATATTAGCGCCCTTGTCGTAGACAGTTCTATTCTCATCCAAAAAGAACATGTAGTGCTTTTATATACAAAGAATAAGAAAAATTCTAGATTCAGTTACCCCTAACTTATTCTGGTTTTCCAGTTCTTATATTGTTTAGTAGAGCTCCTGACCTACTCGTGTTTACGTTTGTAACATGAATACTCCGTTTTAGTGTTTTCTTGCAACGATAGTATACTTCATAAACAGACTTATGCTCATGTGCGTTCTTTTGATTAAATCTTTTTTTTCAATTGGCAGACAGCAAAGACGAAGGGAGGTTGAAGAGAAAAAATCTAGTGACAAGAGAAGATCATGAGTTATGTTCTTAGCCGTTGAAAATCTACAAGTCCTATTATCTAAGCAGTGTACATTCACAGGCTTTGTTTGTACCCACTACCAATTTCGTCAACGGGGAAAAAAAGCAATGTCTTCGAGACATTGTCTGTAACCAGAGAACCTTTACGATAATTGTTCCCAGGTAGGAGTTGAGATTATGCTCTGAAATGTCTCCTCTTTTCCTGAGAAAAGCACAGTAGAACCAATCCAGAGTGTAATTTATAAAATGTCATCTAGCTTTTCACTTCATTTTGTACTTATCTTTTCAATTACTTATATTTATTACGTTACCAAGAGATCGAAAGTCGAAACAGGATCACCTTTTTGCTAGGTTAGATTGTTGATTCTTGTTCCAAAAAAAAAGCCCTTCTCAGTGTGATGTAACCCAAGATTTTGTTGACTACCAAGAGATTGAAACTGAAACAGAATTACCTTTTCGCGAAGTTAGATTGTTGATTCTTGTTCTGAAAAAAAGGACCTTCTCATTGTGATGCAACCCAAGATTTTGTTGGCTGGGATTAGAGTTACTTATTTTTTTTTTTTGTTGAAATCGAGTTACTTATTCAGACATTTAGGTTTCTTGGGCTGTGTATAGTTTGTAAAGTATTGACGGCTGAAATGATGTTCCATGGTGTAGGTTGGGTCGGTGCAATCATATGAACCAATTCAGAGTAATGTCCTTCGATTTTTTTTTTGAACAATTTGGTTGAAATCAAGGAAGAAAAGGAGTACACAATGTGGTCCAAGTAGTATAAAAGGTGGAACCTAACTTGGCAGACTAAGTCTGCCTAAAGCCAAGGATCATAGCCTCGCAGCATGTGGTAAAGTAAAAGCCAAGGATCATATCCTCCCAGTATATGGTAAAGTAATAGAATGTCGGGTTCTTGACCCTGAGTAAGTTTGTTCCATCGGGAGATGGTAACCTGTTGTTTAGAGTGGTCTCTTTGGTATCATATCCTTTGTGTGTGTCCTTCCATATCCCCCAAATAATGGCGTGTTGTAAGATATTGCACACCTTTCCGGTTGGACTTTCAGACCTCTCCACTGATTGATGCCTTTGTCTAAATCCGCCAGCATTACCCGGCAAGGAATTCCCAAACTTCTTTAGCTGCTCTGTAATGCACGAAGAGGTATGGATCAGTACATCCCCGTTGCTTGCACCTGACACACCAGTGGGGCGCTACTGTTCTTTTCTTCATCAAGATGTCTGCCTTTGGTCGTCCAGAGTCCAGACCATACCACAACTGAGATAATGAAGGAGATTCTGGTGCGGATAAGCTTATTCCAGACATCGCTTGTTCTATTGTTTCAGTTTACCTGAGATCCATACGCTTGTAGCATTTTTCACGTTCACAAAAACCTGGACATTTTCCGACCAAACTGGGACTGTGGTAGTAATTGCTTTTAGCATATTCACAAGGTTCTAAGATTCTTTGACTTCCTAATCGGTCGAGCCTCTTCTCAGTTGTAGGTTCCTCAGTTTAAGTTACTAGTATCATTAAGGCATGAGCTACTGAAACATCTTCAGGGAAGGCCTATGAATTTTATGAATTTTCACAGGCGGATATTTTTCACTCTTGTCAAATTTTCATATTCTAAGTTTCAAGTAAGACAAGAGGTATTCACACGAATTATGTCAAGTTTAGCTGGCATGAATTATGTCAAGTTTAGCTGGTTTACGTGTGTGTGCGTGTGCGTGTGCGTGTGCGTGTGCGTGTGCGTGTGCGTGTGCGTGTGCGTGTGCGTGTGCGTGTGCGTGTGCGTGTGCGTGTGCGTGTGCGTGTGCGTGTGCGTGTGCGTGTGCGTGTGCGTGTGCGTGTGCGTGTGCGTGTGCGTGTGCGTGTGTGTGTGTGTGTGTGTGAACTTGAAAGTGAAACGTTAGAAACCTAATTTAGACTAACAAATACTCTGTTTCAACAAAAAATAAAAACACTAACAAATACTCTCAAAAGTTCATGGAACACCTAGTAGGTTTATTATATGTAGCAGTCAAAAGAAAAAAAAAAAAAAAGTACCACTTGGAGATGCTAACACGGAATATTTCTATTTGTATGGGAGTTGTATAGAAAAAGAAGAGACAAGAGACCGGAATGACAAGACGATCTTTCTGCTTTTACTAGTCGGCTATCGAAATTGTAGATTTATATACATGATTGTCTAGGAGCAACAACTCAGCCTCTAAAGTTCGTCATGTGGATGAGAGAAAAATTGGGACCAACCTCTTTTAAATTGGAACATTTTGAATAAATTATTCTTCACCACCTTTTCCGATGACAAGGCGTCACTATCTTCTTTATCATCATCTCACCTCTTCGTTCTCGTTGCCACCAATATATCAACTGCTTTCTGGTGAATCTGCTGAGGGTGCTTCCCCTTAGTTACACATGAAGAATTTGATGGTTTGAGGCCCCTCGTGGTGAAGGGTTTGAGGTCCCTCTTCAGAGAAGAAAGCGAAGAAACATTTCTATCGGTGCGGCCAGTTGATAGAGGGGAGCGTATTGCACTCCGAACAAATAGAGGACTGTATTGTTACCGGGCACCGACAAATGTCGTTCGACATAAAGAACGTTGGAGTAACTTACCAACATCTGCTCAATAAAATCTTCAAAGAAAAGATAGGGTTGTTGGTCGAGTGTTATGTGAACGACATGATAGTCAAAAGCAGAGGCGGGGATGAGCACTCATCCCTAACCTCAAGCTAGCTTTTCATAGGCTAAGTCTACAACATGAAGCTTAACCCAAAAATGTGCCCCTTCGGGGTCACATCAGGGAAATTCCTAAGGTTCATGGTTTGTCATAGAGGCATAAAGCCAACCGAGCCAAGGTGACGACCTTAATTGACGTGCGCAGTCTGAGAAAACCAAAGGAGGTACAACGGTTGACAGGAAGATTGGCTTCCTTGTCATGATTTTTAAGCAAAATCGGAGACGAGACTTTACGTTCTTCAAAACTTTGAGAAAAGAAGTTCAAATGGATAGAAGAGGCGGAACAGACTTTCTAAGACTTAAAAAAACACCTGAAGACTTTACCCCCTTATTGATGAGTCTGAGCACTGGAGATGAGCTGATAGTGTACATATTTACTTCAAAAGAAGTGTCTTCAATCATGATAAAAATAACGGAAGGAGTAATGCACCCCGTGTATTTTGTGAGCGGAGTCATCTCAGGTTCTCAGGTGCAGGGCTCAACTGCTCGATAATGGAGAAACTGACCTATGCACTGAGGAAATTACAACTATATTGCCTAGCACATCTATTAAGGTAAACTTGACCAACCTCTTAATAATGTATTGCATAAAATCGATATTACAGTGAGATTGTTGAGATGGGCAATTAAGTTGAATGAATTTGGTATCGAACTATATCAAAGGACAAACTCTGGCAGACCTTGTTGCTGAATGTTTGGTCAAAGTGGAAGACCACGAGCTTGAGGTGATCCAGAAATTATACACAGACAAAGCTTTTAGTGAAGCCCAAAAGGAGGTATGCTGTGTTGATTTCCTAAAAGGAGAACAGAGTTATCAAGCTCTGAATAACAAACAACGAGGTTGAATATGAAGCTCGGGTAGCCAGGCCAAAATTATCTCTCAAAGTAAAGGCCACAAGGGTGCAAGTCTTTAATGGCTCTAAGGTCGTTGTGAACCAGATTTTGGGGAAGTACGATGGAAGAGGAATAGACCTTACAAAATATCTATAAAAAGTGTTCCAAAAGAAGTCGAGAATGGAGAGGTATGAGACCTCAAGGGCAATACTAGATTGTCGCCTTGAAAAAAGAAAGCCTGTAGGGTCACATGTTTTCGGAATGATTAGTCGCCTTGAAAAAAGAAAGCCTGTAGGGCCACATGTTTTAAAAATGAATAGTCTTTTTGAGAAACTAGCATAACTTGGAGTTGTTCTTGGCCAAGATCTTGCCACTGACATTATCTTGCATTCACTTCACAATGGGTTCAATCAGTTTAGATTGCACTATAACATGAATGGATGGGATAAATCCTTAGAAGAACTAACCGCGATGCTCTAGACAGCTGAACAAAATATCGCAATAGTTGAACCAAAGAAGGAGGTTTTCATGGTTGAAACAAAACAAGGGATTCAAAAGGGTCGGTAAACAGAAGAACAAAAAGAAGAAGTCATTGGAGGAGAAACTGCCCAAAAATTCTAGAAGACAAGAAGAACGGAACTGCGAGGTTCCAGTTTACGTATAAATGTTAAAAGTTAATTCAATTAAATACATTTCCTTTAGGGTATATGATACCTTTTGCTCATATCATTTTGAACGACAGGAGCAAATGGGAGCTGAATATTTAACTAATGAAGAGATGAACCTGTCAAAAGCAAACGAAACAAGTGTTGCTGAGATGGCTCGAGAAGGATAATGGTCTTCAAATGGCGCCACTTTAATTTTAATTTTAGTTTTAATTTAGATTTTCGTGTCTGTAATTCTTAGATTATGGAGAAAATAAAATATTTCAGTTCAATATTTTATTGCGTTCTTAAAAGTGCCTAATTAACTTGCAACATTAATACCAAACAATTCGATTTGGTTATTCTGATCTAGTCAGAATGAACATGAAATTCGAAAGGATAATACAAAAGTTGTCTGATTACGAATCACTCAACGTTGTAAATCATGTTTTAGATAACAATTTGACAAGGTCATCTTGTAACAAAGAGAGGTCAATTAATCATCAAATCTTATGTTTTGACATAAGAAAATGGTTAATCTGACTACAATAAACTAAAAGATACTCAATAAAAGACAATGTTTTAGAAACAAAACCTATTCAGTATAGACTCTACTGAGTAGGATTATTAGATACGTGATCTAATAAATGAAACCCTACTGAGTGAACGTGGAACGATTTCATTATCCCATCCCTATTCCAGGTCATTAGAATAGACAATAATGACTCATAAAGACTAGCATGAGATATTGACTGATAGCGTTGTTTCTTGGGCTATAGGAATATTGAGTATTCAAGTCAACTGCATGATATATAGTACACTGGAAGCCCACAAATGAGAGTTCTTCAAAAGTTATACATCAGAACTCTCGTTAGAAAATTGAAGAGATTCCTCAAAACATGAGTGCTCCACTCATCTTATATAAGGAAAGTCGAACTCTGGTCCCGTTAAACGCCGCACAATAAAAGGAGGTTATGAAAACGGAAGCTAGGTGAGGCATGATAGACATAAAGCTAAGTGGGAGTACAAGAATTGAATATGTCCTCTTAAGTAAAATTAGGATTAGTATCTCAAGGCCACTTGAAGAGTGATAACTGAAAATGCATGGTCGTGCTCAAATGGATAAAGAGTTTATCATTTGTTTTGATAGTTATGCTCTAGATCAAGAAAGTCTAAGAGGTATGACGTATCAGATGAAATACGAGGTCACATGGGAATCGAGCATTGCACTTGTTTTAAGTACAAGTGGGAGACTGAAGGATATATCCTTACGGTCTGAAGGAGATTTCCTTTCGAAGGAGTGTCCTTCGACCAACATGACAATGCGCTCAGTTTTTCGAATAGGATTACGATGACTTTATACGGAAGATCATCTAGTCCAGTTGAATTAGGGATTGTAATGCTTAGCTAGAAGCCAACTACGATGGTCGCATCACTTCCGTGATTCGCAGCTAAAAATCGACTGTATCCTACAACGGGTTACACCAAAAGTTGTGACTTGAACGGAGAGAATGGACTAGAGGGATCTAGGGAAATAGATAGATTGGATCCAGTTTGATAGGCCCAAAAGGTTCGGAAAGAGTCTGGACAAAGATAGACAGAACCAGGCTCGAAAGAAGGCCTGTACCAAAAAAGGAATAGGTCGGCCATATGGAGTGGGCGGTCAAGCCTAGCCCACTAAAGTGGTTTCCCTAGACGACCACATAAAGAGTCCCAGATGGGATTTTCCCATCTGGGAACCTTAATCAGAAAGTGTTTCTGACTTTATCTTTTCCGTGGTCCTTGTTGAATCTTAGTTGGAATATGATTCTGACTCTAGGGTTTTCTACAAAAGGACTAGTTATGGAACAGAAAAGGTGTGGAATTTTCTCAAGATAAAATCAATCTCTACAAACATTAAGTGGAGAGAGGGATTTTAGAGAAAAATGTCTCAATTATCTATCTAGTCAAAGGAAAAAGGAGTTCAATGCAACCTACTCGGTGTCTCAAGTAGAGGAGCTACTATTTGGAGCTCTTTATCTTCCGAAAAGGCATTGGAATCTAGTTCGAGGGAAAGCGATTAAGGTAATCTTCTTTCTGTTTCTAGTTCATTGTTAGTTCTTGCATGTGATCCTGGAAACTAGTGTTAGACATATTAGATGTATGAGATTCCGCTTAGAACACTAGGTGATACCATAACCCAACACATGTCCAATGAGATAGTATTGAGTTGAGTCGTTCTGGTGGGAGATGAGATGTGGGTACAAAGCGTTGACAACAGTCACACTTCTTTACGAAGTCAATGCAATCTGACGTCCTAATTGGCCGATAGTAACCGGCAGTGAGCACTCTAGTGGTTAGACTGCGCCCTTCGGAATGATTCCTACATTCACCTTTATGTAATTCAGTGAGGACGTACCTGGCTTCTTGTGGAGTGCTGCACTACTTGAGATAAGGTCCTGAATATGATCTCTTGAGTAGTTGTCCGTCTGTGATAGTGTATCTGGTAGCTTTAGCACAAATTTTTCTTGCTTCTACTTTCCCTTTAGGTAGCTCATCATTATTCAAGTAACGAATCAAGGGAGTCATCCAACTATCAGTTTGGTCTGAAGCGACTACCTCTGAGATAAGATTTTCCATACTACTGGCCACTCGAGCAAGACTAGAGGAATGTTTTGAGTTACCTTTGTTTGAATTAAAGAGTTGTGGTTATCTAGAGCATTAATATGTCCATTCTCTAGTCGACGTATATGTGTTATGTTCTTTTCCTTGAAGGATGGTTGTAACTCTTTTACGTGAGCAAGGTAAGCAGTCATCCTGGCGTCACGTGCTAGGTAGGTTCCCTGTAACTGGTTCACAATAAGTTGAGAGTTTGATTTAACGTCTAACCTTTGAACTCCCATTTCTTTTGCAAGTGTTAGTCCAGCTACAACTACTTCGTATTCAGCTTCATTGTTCGTTGCTTTGAACGCTCACCGTATAGGTCGTTGTATTAGGTCTTCTTTGGGAGAGGTCAGAGCTATTCCTAATCCCACGCCGTTCATGTTACTTGAGCCGTCTATGGACATGTTCCATTTTTATTGACTCTTATCGGTTAAGCATAACAATTCATTTTCTGCCTGCACCAATATGTCAGGTAAAAAATAACAAGAAAAACGGCCAATACTTGTGACTTGATGGCGTTCCTTGGTTGGTATGAGATGTCATACTCGCTTATTTGCACTGCCCATTTGGTAAGGCATCCATAAACTTCAAGTTTATGGAGAATGTTCTTCAACAGGAACTCTGTAACATGTACTATTGAGTGACATTGTAAATAAGGCCTCAACTTACGAGTAGTGGTAACCAATGAAAGGGCAAGCTTCTCTAATTGGATATAATGCGTCTTTGCGTCTAGATGTGACTTGCTTACATAGTATACTGGAAGTTGTTTTTATCTTCTACTCGTACTAGCACGGCCAGGGGCGGCCCAAGCAGTTGGGAGGCCTAAAGCGAAGAAAACTTTGGGGCCCTTAATACACTAGCTATAAAAAAAACTTGCTATAACAAATAAGTTAGTACCAAAACATAACTAAAAAGCATAAATTTGAACTATATATTGTATAAGAAGATCCAAATTACATATATACAGATGAGCTAACTATGTTTAGAAAACATTCTTCTTGCCTTTTTAGATGCAAAAATTACTAATTATTTGTTCATAATCCAATTCTCCCGTCATATCTTGTTCAATTGATAACATAGCTAACCCATTCAATCTCTCTTGTGACATGGTGGAGCGGAGGTAAGACTTGATTAACTTTAACTTAGAAAAACTCCTTTCAGCAGATGCTACTGTAACTGGTGTCGTTAATAAAATCTTGTAAGAAATCCAAGCATTTGAAAAATTTAGTTCTCTAGAATTAGAACTAATAAAATCAAACAACTATAATCTAATTGGATAGTACAATTCTATGAATTACCAATGTAATAAGAAATTGTGTATTGTTAACAATCGAATATAACAATTACCAACAAACTATTAAAACTATGAATACTTATTTATTGTATTGAAGACAATAAGATTTACATAAATAAATTTAAAAACATACCTTATAAGGGGTAGAGGAGATCCCAAGAATCCAAGATGAGATGATCAAAGAATGTGACTGTTGTTTCTTGAGACCTAATTGTAAAACTCAAAAAAACTATTCTTCAACAATGTGATAGACTTAATAGCATTGAATATAATAAATAAATAAAAGTAGAAAAGAAAAGAACAATTATACAAGATAAAACTGTTACCTACTTGTAGAATGTAGAGGATATGTGCACAACACGAATAAGAAATAGAAAAGAGATAAAAAATTATAGATGAAAAGAAAAGATATTTAGAAACTAAGTATTTAGAAAGAAGACATCCAAAAGGTAATTAGGGTTTATTAACTCTTAGCCTGGTTTGTAGAATTAGAAAAGTACAAAGTAGGGTAGGTGAATAGGTGTCTAAGTTTGACTAGGGTTTTTTAATATTTTGTGGCCTTGGGGGACCCGCGCTTTCATTGCACTTTCTAAACAAGTACGGGATTTGCAACAAAGTGCATGGGTTGGCCTTGGTTTTGTTGGGCTTTCCTTTTTTTTTTCCTAGAGGTGGGTCGCCCCTGAGCACGTCGCTTACGACCGTTTCTGCTACTGCCAAGTAAACATAAAATTTCCCACCTTCTATGGGCTTTGAGAGTAATGGCGGTGAAGTGTAGGGTTTAGCCATAGAATATCTGTACTTTATGATTTGATAATTCTGGGTGAATCTGAACTTCATCCAACTCCTCTATAGTTGGTTTGTCTAGGTCACCATGGAGTAGATGTTCTGTCTGTAATTGTTATAAGGGAGCTTTAGGTGTCTTCAAGGTGTTCCCGTAGCAGTTTCGAGATGTGTTTTGTTCACCTTTGACTTCACGTATTCCCCATAGAGTAGGGAACCTTATGACTTGGTGAAAGGTTGATGGGACTACTCTCATGTTGTGGATCCAAGGTTGCCCAAGAATCATGTTGTAGGCAGAAGGACTATCTAGTACGACGAAGGTTGTACTCAGGTTGATTCCACCTACAAAAATAGGTAAAGAGAGTTCTCCAAGCGTGTACTTTTGCTCACCACTAAAGCCAATAAGAATGGTGGGTTGGCGACATATACTCGTCTCTTCTAGTCTCATTCCTCGCAATGCATGTACAAACAACACGTTAGTAGATGAACCGTTATCAACAAGAATTCTTCTAACAAAGACGTTAGAAATAGTAAGTGAGATAACGAGAGCGCCATGATGAGGGTTGACGAACCCTGATGCTTCATTTTCGGGGAAGCTAAGAACTTGATCAGTGAAGGCGCATGAAGATGCTTTGGATGAGTGAGCATTATGGTTGGCAGCTTCATGTGCACTTCTTTTGGCAGCTGAATGACTGACTCCGCTTACTTCTGATCCTCCTGTGATAATTAAACATGTCTTCGTCGGAATCGGTTCATTAGGTTCCTTTTGAAGAATGTCTAGTTTGGCTATAATATTTTTTTCCCTTACTCGTCAGTAGGTCAGTGAGGTGACCTCTCTTTAAAAGTTCGATTGTGTGTCAATAATCAACATGGAATTCACACCACTTGGTACCGTCTCTCTTGTCACTAAGAGTTTTTGTCTTTCCGGGTCATCACACTGTATTACCCATTCCTTTCATAACAACAACTACTTCAACTGGTTCAATGTTGAGATTGTATTCTAGAATTTTGGAGCGAACAGGTGCTTGAATTTATCACTTTAGTGGTTTCATGTTTTCTCGAGAAAGAGGTCCTCTAGATGTTTGATATGGTTCTGCATGTCGACGATTAATTCTCCTATCAGAGTGTCTAGACTGTCTATCTTTGTTTCTTTCTTCATATGAGTATGACCTGTCCGATGAGCTTCATCTTCTTTCCAACGAATTTCCACCCATGCTCCTGCTAACACGTCCTTCATTGTAGTGTAATTGAACTTTGTAAGTTCTTTGTAAAGCTCTCCATCTGGTAGGAAACCTTTTTTGAAAGCGTTTACAACAGTTTCCTAGTTACAATAAGTATATACCTTCTCCTCGTTAAATCTGGCCACGTAGTCTCGTAGTGGTTCTCCTCTTTCGTTGGTGGAGTCGGTACAAGTCACCAGAAAGTTTTTCTAACTTTTTGCTACTTGCGAATTGGTCGACAAAGGTGTCTATCAATTGGGAAAATTATTCAATCGAGTTATTTGGGAGGTTTTCCTACCACTATAAGGCAAGACCTATCAAACTGGACCCAAACCTTTTGCACATGCATGTTTCACGCATCTGTGAACATCCTCTGCTTGTAGGAGGCAATGTGATTATCTGGGTCAGAAGTACCATCATATTCTTTCATGTTCGGGAAAAAAAACTTCTTTGGCATCTCCACAAGTGCGATAGCTTTGACAAAAGGGGAGTTAGCGTAGTTGTAAGGGATACTTTTCTTGAAAGAAGTGGACATTCTTAGAATGCGTGTAATCAACGCTTCCATCTCTGCCAACTTCTTTGCGATTGCATGTTCTAGAGGAGTACATGTAAACGCAAATCGAAGTGAATCAGAAGATTAATTAACTGAGTTGATCCATTTCTTATGGGATACATAACAGGTAAAGTAAATGGAGAAGAAGTGAAAAGGGGTTGGGAGGGCTTGACGCATGTGCTGGAAGACATGTAGTGGCGTGACAGGAGGTGTTATATGTGGGATTGTAGCATTGGGAAGTGAATTTGGTCCTCCAACTGCTACCGGAATTTGTTGACTAGAAGGGTATACTCCTTCTGTGGTGGCAGGAGTTGGTCTCTCATCTGTCGAGGTGCAAACTCTGGAACCTCTTGGAGTCATCACGGAAAATTCTGTAATCTTTTCCTAGAAGTAATTGGTTTCCTGCTCTGACTAATTAGTTCTGTTCCTCTAACGCTTTAAAACGTTCAGCGTTTTCTCGTATTTGGGCGTTAAGTACAACAAGTTGAGAAGAAATGTCGAGAGGAGCACATGACATGTTCTTTTCCATTTGATTAATTATCTCTGTTAATAGTTGATGAGGCCCCACGGTGGGAGCCAAATTGTAGACAGTCGAAAGTCAGAAGGTCCAAAGTCAAAAGGTTGGAAGCGTGAACGTCTTCTGGAGTTCCAAATGTCGAGATCTTGATTGATGAGGAACCAAAAACGTCTAGAAGAAATCTACAAAAGAAGATGAACATACACAAAACAAACCTGTGAAGGCTTGGGGGATACCGGGATGGTGCCTTTCAAGGGGCCACGGACGGTCAAGTCAGCAAAGTATAATAATAAATAATAAATAATAAATGAAACGCCGAGCGTGTCACTGTTGACGTGTAATCGGAGAATGGCAAAGATCGTAAAATGGTCAGAGCTCAAGTCTACTAGAATGATAATGATTAGAAGCGTGGGATTTAGATGTCACCAGAAGTGTCGAGAAAGATATGGCATCCCTGAAGATCTCTAGAAGCGTCGAGCAAGTAAGAACTTTAATACTCTTAAGGACGTCTAGTCGATCTGAATAGTGAAAACGATTAGAACCAGATGAGTATATCAAGTAAAGAGGATAACACGTCTAATGATCAAGTAACACGTATGCAAATTGATGAGACATGAAAATGCCTCATCTGATTATTTTAACTCTGACATGTTAGTTTATTTCGAGACGTTATTTCTACGATTTGTTTGTTTCTCTTACTCAGGTCAGGTGTCTTTGGAGGAGTTGAGCGCGCAGAATAGATTAAAACGGGAGAAGGATGCATGAGGGGCAATTCACTCATTTTCGTCATGTGGAGATAAGGGTATTCTGGTAATATAGTCCAATCTTGATACTCGGATGAAAAGTAGAATCCAAGACGAACCCAACCACGAAGACAGAAGTCAAATTGGAGTCGGATGCGAAAGATAGCCCAAGTGAAAGTTTGGGTAAAGTACTGTTGACCAATGGGATAATCTCGGGATATCTTCAGGTATGCGGGACAGAGAAGGACTACGTGGCGCTTTCTTATCCGAGAGCCATACCATACTCGCGTGACCGCATTACACTGGATCTCATGTTTAAAAGCACTGATGTCGTGTGATGTGCCGCAACTTACTAACGTACATCCGAGGCGTGAAATCTGAACAACTCCATCCAACAGTCGTTTTCACGGTGAAGTACACTAGCACAGTGCTCCATGTTACACCTTACTTTCTATTCATGACATCTCCAAGTAAAGTGATTGATCCCAGAATTTCGAGATTTCTTCCTTGTCTTCAGAGAAAGAGGAAGTAATATTTTGAAAAAGAGAAAGAGGTGTTAATGAGAGATTGAGCGAGATTTGTAGAGATAGAAAGAGAGGGATTCATTACAGGATTTCTTTAGGGATTAATGGCGCGTGAGATTCCAGTTGATCGAGAGATTTTCAGTTCAGTGAGTTGTTCAACTCGATTTTTGGTTTGGAAATGTTATAGAATACAGTAGAGAGAGAAAGTGATGAAGGAAGAAAGATTTCATTGACATCAGAGAAGAAGGGATTCGGTTGATTCAGTTGGAAATAAACTCTAGAGAGGGAAGTTTCTTGATCTCTTTCTAATATTCTCTCTTGGAAAATTTCAGAGATAAGATTTTATGAGTTTGATTGATGGAGAAGGAAAGAAAGGGTGGAATTTTGAGACAAAGATTCGACTAATTGGAGAGGGATTTGATTGGTTAGCTGGAAAACCTGATCTCTTTCCAATTCTCTCATCTTTATCTTTGTTTATTTCTTTTTACAAAACAGAGAAAGATAGAAATCTATAGAGATTGAAGGAGAGTATTTTGATGATATTCACAGGTAAGATTCTAGAGAGAGTCCGTTTTTTTTCTTCTATTTAAAGAACAGAGAACAGGGGAGCAGATTATCTTCTGTTGAGGCTAAACAAGGAGATCGGCTAAGAACTAGTTACTGCTCTGTTCATCCTCTTCTTCTCAGGTAATAAATGATAGATTTTTAGAGAGAGAATGAGAAGAACAGTAAGTAGAGTTAGACAAATTTGTTGGTTCTCTTTGTTAGAAGGAATAAGAGAGATAAACCTTTTGCATTTGTTATCAATGCTTCTTAACCTTACAAAGAAAGAGCTACAAAGAGTTTAGAGAAAGAGAAAGAGGTTATTGTAGAGAGATGAGGAGAATTGTAGATAGAGAATAGATAAGGAATTATTAATCCAGCTTCTTCATCTTCAACATCAATGACATTATCATTTGGTTATCTCTTTCTCTATTTTTCTTTTACTCTTAAGTACTGTAATGAAACTTTTCTTTAAGACGGATTTGATAACCATAAGTGGCTAACTCTCAATCTAGGGTTTTGATGAAGTTTTAACATAAGGTATTGATATTCTTTTCATTTCTATTATCTTAATGTGCTTTAATCGTAGTAATACTAAATTCTAGGTTTTGATATACGACGATTTCTTCATTAGCTATGCTTTTGATTTGATGGTTCATATTTGGATAAAATTCTTTAATGAGTCATGCTTATAGATTGATAGTTTATAGTTGTGACTTCAATATTTCGATACTTTGAATTTAGACTTTAGGGTTATTCAGTTTCAATTCGATTATTTTTCGAGGTTTGGTATGATCAGTTACCAAAACTTGAGTGATAAGACAAGATAAGCATGTTAGTTCATCACTAATATTTGTTAAAATGGATTCTAAAGTCCTAGGCTTCTCCCACACAGATTCCCTTTTATCGTTACTTGTTTCCGTTATTTAAGTAAGTATTTTACTATTTCATCACAAAAACCAAATCATTTGAAAAATCGCATTAAATCTAGGTTAAGAACGAATTTGACTAGTTTCTGCGGATCGACCCCGGTTTTACCGAGTTTTACTACTTGACGCCCGTATACTTGCGGATGAAGACCTTTTAGGGTAACCTTTTAGGCCCATTACAAATGTCTCAACAACAATCGAAGAAGAGAGAGCGAGTAGAGAAGAAGAAGTAGTATTGCTTTGTTCTGCTTTCGATCCCACGAAAAATGGAGTTGCTTCTATTTCTATAGGCATAGGGAGTTATCCGTTGGGAGGAGTAATGACTGACTCTTACAAACTGAATGCATGGCGTGATACCAGGGATAGGCTGATGTGTACACTGGTTGTACATGCACAACGACTATGCGTGTTATCATGTAACTGCTCTGAGCGTGCGTGTACACGATCTCACCAACGGGTGAGATGTTACCACGCTACGTGTGTCATCAATTAGGGTAATATTTGTCTTTGGAGGTGTGTTCACCAAGTCTGAGATCTATGTCCTTTTGGGTTCATTTGACACGTAAAGGATCTCTTCATTAAATGATTTGTTCCACGTGGTGCGTGGACATTTAAACATGTCGAGCTATGGACGGGTAGAGATTCAAACACGTGGAGTTTTGTGCACGTGGAAACTCTTTGCATGCGTTTGGGCTTTGACACGAGTCTTAGGGGTTTAGGCGAAAATAGTCCATTGAGAGACTTTTGGGTTGAGTCCGAACATGAACAAGTGTGTCAAGTTGGGTTTGATGACTTAATGGACATTTTGCCGCTAAGGGACCTGATGTAGTTTTTGGTCAACACATACGCCCAAAGCGAGTCTATAAAGAAATAAACAGTATATTCAATCGATTTTTGTGGAAAGGGCTGGAAGAAGGGAGTAATAGACCGGTTGAGAAGTGGATCGATGTGTGTTTACCGAAGACTGAAAGAATATTAGGCTTACGTGACATCGAAACAATGAACGTAGCAATGAAGCTCAGACATGTATGGGATATCATCAGTAAGAATAATACGTTATGGGTTTGATGGGTAAAGAGGAATCTGATAAGAGGTAAAAATTTCTGGACTGTGACTATTCCGATGAGCTACTTTTGGTGTTGAAGAAGGGTTCCTTGTTGTAGGGAACTCATTAGAGGTATGGTAGAATATTTACTACAAGATGGTTAGAATACCTTCTTTTGGCGCGATCTATGGCATCATATGGAGTCATTGACTGAATACTTCAATTTAAATCAAAGTCTCGATTTTAGCATGAGGGACGACGTTGGGTTGATGAATTTTTACCGAGGTTCACTGACTCGGACCAGAATAGGCATGCTTTTAGTGATGTTTTCGATACCTTGGATGAGATAGAGGTGGGTAGACTAGAGAGAGACACTGTGGTTTGACAAATTGCACCGTCGGAAGAATATAAGGTAAGGGATTCGTACAACTTTTTTCGGCTAAAAGGTAATCTGACACCAGGGTACACTCTAGTTTGGTGTTGGAGGTGATCCCTAAGAACACATTTATTTCTTAGATTGCCCTTAAAAGAGGTTTAAAAACCAACCCAAGCTTTGAACTTGGGGTATTGAGGTAGATGATGTCTTCCTTCTCTGCCAACGTGAAATACAAACGAACGAGCATATAGTTTTTTCAATGCTCTTACTCGACTGAGTGTGGACAGATTTACTGGACTTACTCGGTGTTAGAAGGAACAACACAGGTAATTGGTCGGGAGAGATCGAATCGGGTGTCTTGTTTTTTGCGGGTTCATTTATCATATTTGGAAGGAATGCAATAATCGAATTTTTAGAAGGGAGGCTAAACCAGCACAACTACTATTAAAGGGTGTGGTTAGTGACATTAGAACCAAGGTTTTAAGCTGGAAATGAAGACCTAATGGGTCTGCAGAGGCCCAGCTGATCCTTGAAAGGTGTAACTTAGCCATCCCGTTGTGGCTAGGGGTGGGAATCGGTCGGGCTCGGACGTCCGCGGGCTTTTTTATTTCGGTCCCGGGCAGATCGAGCACGGGACTTCGAAGCCCACTATAGCCTGTCAGGCGGATCAGGCATAGAGAGTGATCCGTTGGGAGGAGTAATGACTGACTCTTACAAAGTGAATGCATGGCGTGATACCTGGGATAGGCTGATGTGTACACTGGCTGTACATGCACAACGACTATGCATGTTATCATGTAACTGCTCTGAGCGTGCGTGTACTTGATCTCACCAACGGGTGAGATGTTGCCACGCTACGTGTGTCATCAATGAGGGTAATATTTGTTTTTGGAGGAGTTTTCACCAAGTCTGAGATCTATGTCCTTTTGGGTTGGGCCCGAACATGAACAAGTATGTCAAGTTAGGTTTGATGACTTAATGGACATTTTGCCTCTAAGGGCCCTGGTGTAGTTTTTGGTCAACACATACGCCCAAAGCGAGTCTATAAAGAAATAAACAGTATATTCAATCGGTTTTTGTGGAAAGGGCTGGAAGAAGGGAATAATAGACCGGTTGTGAAGTGGATCGATGTGTGTTTACCGAAGACTGAAGCAATATTAGGCTTATGTCACATCGAAACAATGAACGTAGCAATGAAGCTCAGACATGTATGGGATATCATCAGTAAGAATAATACTTTATGGGTTTGATGGGTAAAGAGGAATCTGATAAGAGGTAAAATTTCTGGACTATGAATATTCTGATGAGCTACTTTTGGTGTTGAAGAAGGGTTCCTTGTTGTAGGGAACTCTTTAGAGGTATGGTAGAATATCCACTACAAGATGGTCGGGATACCTTCTTTTGGCGCGATCTATGGCATCATATGGAGTCATTGACTGAATACTTGGAAGGAACGCAATAATCGAATTGGGTGTCCTAGGCAGAATTGGGTGGCTTGTGTTTTGTGGGTTCATTTATCATATTTAGAAGGAACGCAATAATCGAATTTTTAGAGGGGAGGCTAAACCAGCACAACTACTATTAAAGGGTGTGGTTAGTGACATTAGAATTAAGGTTCTAAGCTGGAAATGAAGACCCAATGGGTCATCAAAGGCCCAGCTGATCCTTGGGAGGTGGAACTTAGCCATCCCGTTGTGGCTAGGGGTTTGAATCGGTCGGGCTCGGGCGTCCGCGAGCTTTTATATTTCGGTCCCGGGCAGATCGGGCACTGGACTTCGAAGCCCACGACTGTCAGGCGGATCAGGCTGGTCACTTTGGCCCTTCATGGTGCCCATTGCCCGCCCGTGCCTGCCAGTCTGATCGGGCTTCGGCGGTCAAGGCCCGAACGGGCTCGGGTTTTAAAAAAAAATCTAAAATAACGGTCATAAATAAACTTAATTTCAATTATAATTATATTCTTAACAAAATTAAGAACTTTTAACAAAAAAAAAATTAAAAAAAAAAAACTAAAAAGATTTACACCCTCAAAATTACTACAACTGTTTACATGATAATTACAATGAATTCACAACGTCAAAACAGATCTACAGCCTCAAAACAGATCTACAATGAGAAATCCTAATAATATTTGAACATCAAGATGGAGAAATCCTAAAAAAATCTAACAACTTCTCTCCTACAATTTCAAATCTCATTCACAAATTTGAACATCAATAAGCACGAAATCTTATGGTTTTACAAGGTAGAAAAATAGCAAACAAAAAAGTCATCATACATGTTGATTCCGGGTCTATATATAATATAAGTTCGAAGAAGATTGAGATGCAGACTTACCTATTTGTAGTTAAACAAATGAATCATTTCAAAATACAAAACAAAGAAAAAGCCAAGGCGAGATACACTCTTAACTTAAGACGAATTACGCCATGTGTGTACCCACAGATCTATGGCGTCTCGCCTCCAGAATACAATGGCTTCGTTCTCCTTCTCTGCAGGTACGTTGAAGAAGAACACTGCGAACGTTGACTAATATTAAGAACTTCGGAGTTTCCAAATGACCAAAAAACGAATGGAATTTATGAGTAAATTCTTTTAGATTTGGAAATACTAATGCTCTAAATGATAGCCTATTTTCTACACTAAACACTGGAAAAAACGGATTCAATTTTGGAGTTTATTTTCTTATAAATAGGTTTCGAATAGACACAATCATTAGGGACATGTCTGTAAGGTTAGGGACAAATCTGTTGAGTAGGAAAAGTGATGGATCACTCATTTAGCAACAGAACATTGTTGGTTGCGGTTTATGCCTATTGGATTGCGCTCAAAAGCTTGGGAGAAACGCCCTCCTTTGGATCAATATGATCATGCCCGAAAGTAGCCTAACAAATGAAGCTCGTGGTCGTTAGATGGAGTTTCGGGAGATGTCCCACCGCAAGCCCGACACGGGCTCTGCGGAGTCGTTGGACGAGCGCGGAATCAACAAACGCCGTTAGATCTGAATGTGCGCTCGTTGTGCTAATGGCCCTCAAGCCAACTTTTCCTTATTGCGATTTAGTCCCTTAATTAACCAAACTTCGTCCAAACTTCAGACTTGAATATCTCATTCATCCAGAATCGGACTCCAGTGATTCTTGGCTCTAAACGTAAGAGCTCGACAAGACAAACGCAATGGCTTACTTCGTTTTTGAGTTTGATGATTTGAACCAATCTAAAATTGGCTCTAATTCCAACAATACCATCTAAATGAAACCCTAGGTTACAAATTGATTTCTATTAGAACAGATTAAAAAAAAAATACAACAAGATATTATATCAAAGAAATTACTGTTTTTACATCTCAGATCTATGAAACCCTAGATTACCAAAAGATCTTACTGTTTTACATCTCAGATTTATAAAAATACATCAAAAAACTAAAATACTAAACAACAAACTAATGATCGAAGTTGGAGTTCAAAAGGATTCAAAGCTCTTCATCTGATCCGTAGATCTTCATCGTATCAGCCGAACCTTCAACTCTTTTTTCTAACAAGTTCAACAAATCACAGCAAAAAGCCCAGAAAAATGGAGAATATAGGCCTTGTTTAGATCCGCTTAAAACAAGCTAAAAGCTAGTTTCTAGCTTATTTAAAGTGCTTTTGGAAAAAAGGTTGAGTTTGGATTAAAAAAGCCGCAACTTTTTTTAAGCCAAAAAAGCCCGTTTTCCCTAAAAAGCAGAAGTTGGAATTTCCTGGCTTCTCTTAATGCTTTTTCGGAAAGCCATATACGGACATGGTGAGTATCTTGAAAAAATATTTCTTTCTCCCATCTTTTCTTCTTCTTCTTCTTCAGCAAGTTAGGGTTATGATAAAACATTGTTCTAAATCAAAATTAACATGAAGAATTGATGATTGATCTCCGATTATTTGAAGAGCATCAATTAGGTTAGTAATCAAAATCTGTTTTGCAAGAGATTATTGTTTCCTTCTAATTTTCTGTGTGGCTTTAAAATACTTAACCGAATGAATGGATTTTGATCATCTTATGCATTCAAGTCTCATTTGATTTTACAAATTTCTACTTGCTTTTACAATTTTGAAGTTTGGTTTATTATATCCTCTCGTTCATCATTCTAGAGAGAGAAACTTTATTATCTCAGTTTGCTTTGGAGTTTTGTATTTGAGTCTGGTCCATTTGATCATGAAATCTCCTCTTCTTTGGAGGATTATGCTTACAGTTACCGAGTTGGTCGAACATGGCGGGATGGTGCAGTTGGGATCAATTTTGAAGAACTTTGAAGAACTAGGGGAGGGAGCAAAATAGTTTTTGTTAGATATAACAAAGTTTAAGTTTTTGGATGGCACTTGTGAAGTTTGTGTGGCATTTAGACTCCCACCAAAAATTGCAGTAGTAAAAAAGACACCATTAGGTCTCCTAGGTGGAAAAAATCCATTGTTAGTTTGTCACCATTTCCGTTGTCACATATTAAGATCGGATATCTTCGAAGTCGAATATTATTTAATGCGAGTATATATAAACTATAAAACCAGAAATTAAACCGGTTAATCAAAGAAGAAACATATGCAAGCGCTTTTTAATAAATTTTGGCGTTTGGGTAAAAAAGCCACAGCTTATATTAAGCTATAAAAGCCCGTTTTGTTCAAAAAGCAGAAGCCATAAATTTATGGCTTCTGTTAATGGCTTATTCGGGAAGCCAGTCGGAACTACGGACGCAAGAGTTTGCGAAAAATAGAATTTTTTTTTTTGTCAAAAAAGGACAGAAACCGAGCTCTCTTTCATCTTCTTCTCTGCTTGTTGTTAGGGTTTTGAAGTAAAACTTTTCAAAATCAAAAGGTGAAGGAGAAATTAATCTTCACCCCTTGAAAGACACTGATTACACAAGTAATTTGTGTCACTTTTATTTTCTTAGAGAGAGGAACTCTTGTTGTAGAAACCTAATAGATCGATTTGATAAACCTAATAATGGAGTTCCTCATCTCTGTAATGGAGTTCATCACATCATCTTGATAAACCTAATAGATCGATTGCTTTAATTATATGAATGTTAGAAACCTAATAGATTGTTTTAGTTCTGTATATAATTGTTTAGATATAATAGATGGATGTGTTTTTTCTTTGGGCAAATCATCTCTATAATGGAGTTCCTCATCTCTGTAATGGAGTTCATCACATCATCTTGACAAAGTAAAAACCAACTATACCTCCTAGGTTGGTAACAGACTGTGTCCTAGAGGAAAAAAAGGGAAGAGAAGTCAGGTCCTATTGATGCTCCAACGACCAAATCTCAATTTCAAGTCAAGGTCACATAATCCAACTCAACAATTCTCTAAGCCTCTTTAAACTCTAAAGGCATCACAGATGCACTAGCCACAAACATCTTCCTATCCAAATTACCCAAATAATATTAGTCAATCCAGGTACAACTCAAATGGAACACAAACTATATCCGACGGATATACGACGGTGGGTTTGTCCAAGCAGATTGTTTAAAATCCCATCTATAAAGATTAGAAGAGATCAATTATGCTTCATTATAGATGAATTTATAGATATGTTTTATGAACATAAAATTCAATGTGTTAATTGATAAAATCACATTTAGCTTTTTTTTTTTGCCAAACGTTACGTAACAGCTTTTACGAATTAACAAGTACTTTTATTTTGCCATACAAACAACTGTGATAGTTTATTGTAAAGCACTTTTGTTTGAGCTCACAAAAAAAGCTATTGAAATAAGCTATATGTGTTCCCAAATGAGGCCGAAATCATCTAATAACACGAAACTATAAGAAACTCTATAACAACATTTGATTTTCATTCTTTAAAAGTGTTGATAAATTCCTTCTGATCTTGGAGAGAGAAAAATCCACGGTTAAATTTCCTCCATATTACATGAGGTTTATGTTTTAAAATTACATTATAGCTTTTTCCAACCAAATGCCACACTATAGCTTTTCTTTCTTTAAAAGTGCTTTTCTTTTGTCACGCCAAACAACCCTTGTAGCTTATTCTTCAGCACTTTTGTTTAAGCACTACAAAAAAAGCTATAGGAATAAGCTATACGTGTCCCCAAAGGAGGCCAAGAGATCTACAGAAGTATAAGGCCAGGGCTTAGGGTTATGGTGTTTCAGAGAAGAGTCTAGTAGAAGATGAAGAGAAAAGAAGATAAGGAGGGAGATGGAGGAGGCGTAAAGGTTCAAGGCTTCAACCAAAGGAGGTTATGGTGTTTAGTAGAATTGTAGAGTAGAATATAAAGAGAAGGGAAGATGAGGAGGGAGAGGAAGGAGGCGTTGAAGTCTGAGATGAAACTATTAGAGGATATTTTTAGGGGTGAAGGTGTAGGATTTAATAACAAGCGGATCGGGCACAGGTTGTAGTGGGAATAGACGGGGGGGGGGGGGGGGGGGGGGTAGCTTGTATTTCAGACGGATGGGTCTCGGTTGTCTAACGGGCGGGCGGAATGGGTCGGGACTCGGGTAGGAGGCCTTACCTGAGTACCGCCTACGTATGCCTAAACCGGGAGCTTTTCGGTCTCCGGGTCGCCTCGGATCGGGTGGTTAGGATCGAGTTTCGGACTTCCAGACCGTTTTCCCGACCCTAGTTGTGGCAGGTCTTTGAAGCTGATTAAGGAGGATACAGTGCAATTATCAGAGATCGCGAAGGCAATATTGTCGTGGCAGCCGAGGCAAAAACAGGAAGGATATCAGTAATGATTCATGAAATGAAAGGTATTAGATTGAGGTTGCAATTGGCTATTAAATCTGAAACAAGGAAAGTGAACGCCACCGATTATTCTCTAGAAAAATCAATTATGAAGTCTAAAGTAAAGAAGCCATCGTGGCAAATACTCAGATTAGTTCGAGAGGTTCTCGAGCTTTGGGCACGATTGGAAGATTGTTCAATCATTCATGTGTTCCGTGAAATAAACTAAGCGGCTTACGATCTATCAAAGATGAAACCTAATACGAGGTACAAGGAATTGACGGAGAATACGTCGCCGGGCGAGCTAGAGAAAATTTTCCAGGACGACCAAATTAAGGGGTGATATTAGAATTAGGTGGCCAATACGTGGACAACCGTTTTTCTTATATGGACAACTATCTTATGTGGACAACCAAAATAATTAATTTTTTTATATGGACACCAGAATCTAAGGGGACAACTCTCTATTAGTTTCACTCAAGTCCTCTTAGAATTAGATGTGTTATTTTAACACCTCCCTCTTTTCTCATAAACCCTAAGTAAGTTTCGTCTTCTTCCACTACTTCATCTTCATCATCAACCCAAAATTCTAGAGAGAAAATTTTTTTGGAAAAAATCATGACATCAAACAAAGGGAAGGGAATTGTTGAAGGATATTCCTAACCAGAAAGATCAGATCTAAAAACCCGTTAAACTTTTAAAACTTAGAAATCAAAAATCTCAAAACCCTAGATTTTTTTTACAAACAAGTAGAGTTGCTCGTGCTTCGTGAAAAATCGACAAAACACGAGAGATCTTAATTTCTGAGTTTTTGTTAAAAAAAAAAAAATCTGACTTGCCAATTTCGTAGATTTCCTACGAAAATTTGGCAAGACAGAAGGAAACTTGCCACGAAAATCTAGCATATTTTCGTAGATTTCCCACGAAATTCTGGGAATTTCTTCTTCACTTCGATTTTTTGCCTTGAAATCGTTTTGTATTCTTTCAAACTACCAAAACGAAAGTACAAAATAAAATTAAAAAAGTTAGAGTTTTACCTCATCAATGTAGGGTTTGATTAAAACCCATCTAGAGTTTGATAAAAAACAAGGTTGCCAATAGGTGGACAACCACATTCGTTACGTGGACAAAAGAAATTTTGGGTGTAAATATAATATATTAATTCAAGGGAACAAACGCCTCTTTCTCTCTCTCTATACTTCCTTCTGTTTACCGCCATCATCATCACGAGAGTGGGGAGTGTAAACCCTCACCAGAACCACCCATCCATGAACATCATTCATGTCTACTGTTTATGTGAAACAGTATAATTTGGTTTATGGGGTCTTAGGGTTTTGATATTTTGGTGTGATTTTGTTCTATTTACTTTGTTATCTAGGGTTTGAAAATAAAAGCAAATATATTTATTTACTTATGCTAGAATGACCGGTTAGTTTATCTATGTCTGGGGAGTTTCTCTACCTAGATGATATCATAACTTCCCTCAACTAGTTTATTAAGCAGAAGACCACACAAGTAGCAAAGAATCAAATGAACTCATGGTGATGAATAATAAGCTATTGTTTTTATTAGGGTTTTAATATTTTCGATTCATCATATTATAGCATTAAATAATTAAGATAATTAAAGTTTGTTATTATACACTCTTGACTCATGAAGAGAAATATCATCAAGGTCGTGGTGGTTGTTCGGACTCGCAGAAGCTGGCAGTGAATTATGTTAAAAATTTTGCAAGAAACAAAATGTCCCCTTCAATATTAATTGGTTATATTTACACCCAATATATTTGTCCGCATAAGAAATCTATTTGTCCATATATTGTCAACCAAAAACAAAGGGAAGTAGTAGAAACTATAGTTCACTAAAAAACAAAGAGAAGTGGTAGAAACTATAGCTTACTAAAAAATAAGGGAAGTGGAGATTGATGAGTTTTATCTTCTTCATTCATCTAGGGTTTGATAAAAAAACAAAAGGAAGTGGTAGAAACTATAGTTCACTTTTAGTAGCAGTACAAGAATAAGAATAAGACTAAGAAGAAGAAGACGATGAAGAAGAAGACAACTTAGGTTTTCAATTTTGAACTATTATTTTGTGAATGGTCCACAAGTTAGTAACTGTTAGTATTTAAGACTTTATGGAGTTGTCCCCTTATTAAATCAAAGTCAACTAAGTCAAGAATAATTGACTTGCATCGGGCCCGAAAATAGTTGTCCATATAAAAAAAAAGGGTTAATTCCACTTTGGCCCCCTAAAGATGACCAACTCACCAAAATGGCCCCCTAAAGATGACCAGCTTCCATTATGACCCCCTTTTGAGTTTTCCGTTAGTTAATTTCAGTCAACTTTAACAGTTGATTGAATCTTTCCCTATTTACCCTTCCTTCTAAAACTTTTATCATATTAATATTTTCTGTAACCGGAGAAGTGTCGCCAGCGACCCATCTCCAGAAATTAACAAACATATTTTTCCTTCTTCCCACTTCTTATTTCTTCATCCTTCTTTGTTTTCTACTCTCTCCTCCCTACCTTTTCTCCATTCTTCCTTCACCCTCACTTTATTTTCACTCTCTCTCTATTTTGTAGTTCGGGCGAAGGGTTTACCCTTCGCCGGAATTTCCCAAATCCCAGATCTTGGATTCATTTGGGATGAAATTCCAGTACCTACAATAAGTTGATTAGCCCCTAAATTGACAAATACCCATTAATAGATTTCAGAGATTTATGAATGAACTGAAAAAAAATCATACTTTTGTTCCATTACAAATCCAGTGATAATCAATAAACCGATCCAAAATATAGAAGGGACATTTGATTCCCAAAACTACTCTCTATGTATATGTCCTGCTTTTTTTCATCATCATAGCAATCACAAAATATGGTGAAATAGAGAGAGAGAGAGTAGTTCTAGAGAGTGAAGTGGGTATAACTCAAATCAGAGTAGGTAGTAGCCTACTAATTTCTTAAGATTAGTCTCATACAAGGGGTGTAATAATGCACAAATTAGTCTCATACAGTGTACAAGAAATCACCACTGTAATGAAAATACCTAAACATCTAAACTACTTTAACCTTTAGATTAATCATCTGTGCAAAATATGTCAAGAACTCAAAACCCCCACAAAGAAAAAGATCATTAAAAAAATTAGCTCTAGAGTAAGTACTTAGAGAGAGAAAAACAGTTAAAATGATCCCATGTGATCAATAAGGTAGATTGGATCATCAGCCATCTCTCTATGGTTGTGATTTGAATCAATTCTTATGAGGAAATCAAATCATGTGAGGAAATTAATCTTGTGAAGAAATCAAATCTGGAGCCACGGTGCCATAACGGCATCACCAGGAAATTGAATCTGATTGAGAAATACTCACGCTGAGGTTAGATTAGAAGATCAAACAAATCATTATCGTCGTCTTTCCTCGCAAATTTGAGATTCAAAGCCACGAAATCTGGAATGTGATCTAATAAACCGAAATGATAACGATCATATCTAACCCTAACGTTTCTCTGTCAAACCCTTTTTGTTTCTTCTTTTATCTTTGGTACTTTGACCTAATAATGGCTTTTAGCAAAAATTGAGATTAGAGAGAGAGATAATGGGTGTGTTAAATCTAGGATTTTCTTGAGCAGACGCTATTTGGTGTTGGCTTGTTTTTTTTTTAAGTCTTCGTTTTTCTCTCGGTAAAATTTGAGAAAAAGTGAGTGAAGAAGTAAGAGATAGTGAAGGAAGAAGAGAGAAAGAGGAGAGACAGAGAGAAGAAATGAGGAAGATGAAGAAATAAAGAAGAGGGAAGAAAAAGATGAATAAGAAAAAAATTGCTTTTTATTTATTTATCTAATTCTGATGACGGGTCGACGATATGTTCTCCGGCCGTCGCCGACGAACCTTATCCGGCGAGAGAAAATATTAATATGGTAAAATGTTAAGGAGGAAGGGTAAATATGGAAAGATTCAGTCAACTGTTAAAGTTGATTGAAATTAACTGACGGAAAACTCAAAAGGGGGTCATATTGGAAGCTGGTCATCTTTAAGGGGCCATTTTGGTGAGTTGGTCATCCTTAGGGGGCCAAAATGGAATTAACCCTAAAAAAACAGTTGTCCACGTATTGGCCACCTAGAATTAGAACTATGAAATAGGGGGACAGTTAGTGTTAGCCTCCTAGTTGTTAGTCTTTATTTATTTATAATGTTTTCAGTTGTAAAGGGTCGGGCCCTACAACCTTGACAAATTCAAATAAAAAACGTATGAGAATTTCACAATGACATAGTAGAGAAGTCTTAACGTCATAACCAAACAAATAATATTTGAGGGACCAAACGTATTAACATAAAATTCATTCACATTCGATAAACAATTTAATTAGAAAAAACAAAAGCAGTTATTGTCTAGAAATGAATGATGGAGCTAAGGCTTGTGAAGAAGCCTTCCAGCTAACAAAGCAGCTTCGATTACAACTGAGATTTCTTCAATTACTTTTTCCACTTTGCATTTGTTACCTCTAAAAGTATGTGCTCCTAAACTCTTGAAATAATTCATACAGTTTAGAAGTTCTTGGTTGCATTGTTGGCTAAGATAATCATCTGCACCACCATCACCAAATAATCACATATTTGTGAAAAATAAGACACTTTTAAAATCAGTTATTAGATACCAAACTTCTTACTCGTCCAAAACATTTTTTTCTTATATATATATATATATATATATATATATATATATATATATATATATATATATATAAATTATGTGTCTCGAACCAAATACTTAGAGGGTGAAAACTAATCTGATAACCACTTCAGCCAAAGATCGTTGACATTACATGCCTTAAAGGTCATTCCCAACGGTCCTAGGATTTAGTAAATAGCCTGATCCAGTCTTGTCGACGCAGTTCTGGTACTTAGCCAATGATAAGAACTAATTTAAAAGAAGATATTGCAATGTAAGATTCGACCCTGGAATCATTTTGAGAGCAATGACGAGGCTGAAATCTTTGTTCATAGCATTTTAATTTAATTTGTATCTATTTCCCCACTTAATGACATTCCATTTTATGAATTCAATTTGTTGCAGCTTAACATCATTATCAATGTTATTACTCTCGACAAATGAGAATAAGTTGTGATTCATATTTATATATCTACTAGGGTATAACCCGTGTACAGGGTCGTGCCTGAGAATTCCGGGGCCCTGTGCGAAATGGGATTGTGGGCCTTTTATATAATATAAAATTACAAATAAAAATTGATAAAAATACAAGATAATTGACCAATAGATAGATGAAAACTGTAGATGAATCCAAATAAAATTTATTTTGCAATATCATTTTTATAAGAGATCTAGTCTAAAAATCTACTCACTTGAATGTTAAGTTATATTTATAACTACATTTAACATAATGAAATTCTAAATATATATATATACCTATTTTTGTTGGAATTTTATAAAAAACTATAAGATTTATTTTATTAAAATCACTTCAGAAGATAAAGAAATACACCTAAAATGATAAAATAGTTTAGAAAAAGTGTAATAGAGCAAAAACAAAAGTTGATTTAACAATATTAGTCCTAACCTCACATACAAAAATCACTTTAGATGCCCATGTGACTCGAACCTCTGTCACTTCCGTGAAATTTGCTAAGCTTCCCAGCAAAGCTAGCACGCGTTGAATGGCTGGTGGGCAATCTTTTGTTATATATCAAGTGTAACTCTAGTGGGCCCTTTGGTGGTAGGGGGCTCAATGCGGACGCCCTGCCCGAACCCCCCACCACACGGCTCTGTCCGTGTACAACGGACATGAACAGTTCTATAATCTCAATTCTTGAAACTTAATTAAGAAAGTGTAATCTTATCCATGGAAGATAAGTTTGGGAACTATAATCTTAACACTTTGAAATTAATTTTAGGACATATGATCTCAATACTAAGGGATAAGTTTGGGAGGTGGTATTTTAGTCATTGAAGAGAAATATATATTCTAAAAAAATATACACTGTCCTCTTATTAGATAGATTATTCTATCTTGTCCTCATTCCATGAAAATAGCGATAAATTCACAAACTTCATGGCTCATTGTTTTTTCAGTTTACTCTTCGTTTGCTTTTAGTTTACCCCCTAGATTATTCGTAATTGAGACCACCAACTTCTCAAACTCCTAACATATTTCGTAGCAGGGGTAAGCTAAATTTCTCCTCTTATTATTTGAAAATAAAAAGGATTTTCTTGTATGTCTAACTTTTCACTTGTCCACCATATCTTGGTGTAGTGGCAGGACACCCACTCTGCAACAAGGAGGTCTCAGATTCGATCACATTGAAGCCCAGATCCAGGATTTATTGAACTTGGGTATAAATAAAGTAGAGGTAGATTAGTTGGACTTTAGGCCCCTTAAGTTGGTCTTTTAGGACATATGTATATGGCTTTAGGGTTCAAATCCGACAGTAGTTACAAGCTTAGTTATTCATGAATCTTGATGTATCTTTGTATTACCTCTTCATGATGTAATGATAGACTCGTGTATCCATTTCCCAAAAAAAACTTTTCTCTTAAACAAAATATGAAAACGTTTTCAATCTTTGAATTTCAATTCTATTTTAAAAATATTTCTCCTTTTATCATCAAAATTTCAAAAAATCGATTTCATAAATTGAAAAAACTCAAAATCTACACGCTTTAATAACTATAACTCGAACTTTATTATTCTACAAACCATAAGCTAATAGAGATTTAACAACTAGAGTAGATCTGGCTCAAAGATGACAGAGTTCGAGATTTAGGTATCGTTTGGCAACCAAAAGTATTAGTACTTTTGTTTGTATTAGAAGTTTTTTTTTATTTAAAAAAGTACAAATTATCAAAAGTATATTTGGCAAAAATGTTGCCTATAAGTAAAAAAAAAAAAGTGAAGTAAACTTAGTTCGGTAATGTAATTTACATTTCTAATTCCTTTTTGTCCTTTTGTGATACTTGATTTTGATTAAATATAATTGTCATTATTACTCTTTTAGAAGAGGTGGTAGTTTATTGGTGGCAATGGTGGTGTATTGGTAGTAGTGGTGGTGGTGGTGGAGCCTTGGAGGTATGTGATGGAAGCGTGGTGGTGGCTGTGATGTAGGTGTGGTGGAGTACGGTGGTGGATGTATAATGTTGGTGGTAGTGTAGGTACGGTGGTGGTGGTGGATGTATGGTGCATGGTGGTGATGGTATGGTCGTGGTGGTGGTGGTTGAGCTACAGTGCTGGTGGAGGTACGGTGATGCTAGAGGTACAGTGGTGGTGGTTGAGATGGGGTGTGGAGGTGGTTAATGTGGTGGTGGTTAATGTTGTGGAGGTGGTGGTTAATGTTGTGGTGGTGGAGGTGTATGGTGATGGTACAACCGTCTGGCGAAAGTTGTGGCGGTGGAGCAGAGATAAACAAAGAAAGAGTTTGATAAAGTAAAGTTCATGCATATGTTGAACAAAAATTACTTAATTAAGTCAAAAACTAAAAATCTGAACTCCAAAGGAAAGTGAATTTTTAACTTAAGTGAAGTCAGAAATTTTCACGTTACCAAACTAACTTTTTTACTTTTCTACTTAAATGAGTAAAAGATAATTTATTATAGTGTTGCCAAACGACACTTTAAGATCTTGATTAGAATTTAACCCTAAAATTTTGTTCCAAATATTATCAAACTAGGTGAGATTTCTTTTTATGATATCATCATATCATTTTTTTTATCTTTTCTTTCGATGCAAATAAAGGACAAAATAAAAAAGTAAATATTGTTTGTCTACATTATATACAATCTATTCAAAGTAATTAGATATTATATTAAACATTATTGAATTTCTTGTAGATATTTTGTATAATACTTTTTCCTATGTTAAATTTCAGCCCATTTTCTACTTCCATTTTGGCTTTACCTGTGGCGTTGCATGGAGAAAAATGTTGCCATGCCTATTCCACTATTCAAAGTAATTAGATATTATGTTAAACATTATTGAGATTTCTTGTATACTTTTTGTATAATATTTTTTCTATGTTAAATTTCAGCCCATCTCTACTTCGATTTTAGGTTCCCCTGTGGTGTTGCATGGAGAAAAATGTTGGCATGCCTATTCCACCATGGCCTTCCACGAAATTGGTCTGTGGGCAGATTTCCTATTTTCTTAAATGAGTGGGATATTATGTGGATATATAGTGTGGACTTTAAATCCTGTCCATGTGATTAGTAGGATTTTGAAGGATGTTGTTACATTGTTTAATAAAAGTTGCTTGGCACCGACTAAATACCGGTTCACGTGTTGCCTCAAACACAGATAAAGGCTTTTGTTTTATATGAACCATTACTTCTTGGTTTGATCTTAGTGAAGTCAACTCATCCGTGGCCTCTAGTTAGCATCATTCAAACGTAATTCTATTATTATTTGAAGTTTGAAACCTAATTCTAATTGGTTTGTTTTTTCTTTTTATAGATTTGAAGAGTCATCATATTCATTATAGGATAGATATATGATGAATCAAGGTTATCTGGTACGCGGATCGCTCTGGTACGTGGTACGGGTATCGGTACCGGTACGCGGAACGCTACCATGTGAGTATCGGGTACGCTAGGGGTATACTTATCCGGTACGCCATTTTCGAGTTCAGTACGTTTTGGACTATTTTTCATAGACAATAAATACTCTTTATGATGCATTTATAATAGATACACCTACTCTTAGACATCATTTCTCCATCAAACTTACAATCTAACAAGCCAATTAAAAAAGTTCTTGTGGTTTAACTACCCAATTAGTCGAATTTATAGTTTTTTACAAAGATTTTAGGTTAATTAAGACTAAAATTTAGGTACACTAATTGTGGGGTACTGGATCGCGAACCCACCAAAAAAGGGTACGAAATTCGGGTACGGTGAATCGGGAACGAGGTACGTAGGGTAGAGGAGAGTATCTGGTAACCTATATAATGTGGATCATGAAAGTAGAGTGTTAATATCTAATTAGAGATTGATACATCTATGATGTATCAATGCCAAATGTAACGACTAACGTAGATCGTAGTCGACTTCCAAAAAAAAAATATCTAATTAGAGATAGGATCTCCATAACTGTTTTCTTCAAGAGAGATTTTTGAGTAAATATTTGATTTTGTCTGGCGAAAGGTTATCCTTTCGTCGGAATCCCTCTTTCCTTTCATGAAATAGTTGGTTGTTTTGTTTCTTGATTTCGTTCAATCAAAATCAATATGATCAAGAACATCACTAACTGTCAAAATACAACCAAGTGACGGTAAACAATTTAGGGTTTCGAGTTTGAATTGAGGACATCACTAATTGTCAACAACATCTGTTTGAATGAGAGTTTTGAATTTTTGAGAGAAATGATCTTTGAAATTGGGATTGACTGGGTATTGGAAAAGGGTAAGAACAACTGGTCTATGATCTTCTTCTTCTTGTTGTGGTGTTGTCATTATTTAGTAGATTTGGTTGATAATTTTCCCCTCTTGAAAAGAAAAACAGTTTCTTCTTCCATGGAGAATTGTCTCTCTCTCCTCTAATTTGATGGTAAGAGATTTAAAAGTTGTTGTTGATTTTGCTGTTATTTATTAATTGATCTTCTCAGAAGAATTCTGATGTTGGTGGTATTATAATATGCGGCTTTACGAAGGATGATCAATCTACTACAACAATGGTAGTCGAGAGGAATGTAAATTAGTATTTTCTTTATTATTTGTATTATCAGTTATTTTGTTGACCTTTAGGGTCTTTTCATCTTTGATCTTCAGGATTCCTTCTGTAGACCTTCACGGTCTTTTCTTTGTGTCAGTGTCAAGTCAATTTCTTTCCTTCATGAGGCACTTTACATTTAAACGTATGTAACTCTCATGTCGTTCTCAAAGAAATTATTATTATCTTCCATGTAACTTGTGATTTAATCACTTATGAATGAAATATGGTTTCAATGGTTTTAAAAAAAAAATGTTATTAGAGATGCCCAAATATTAAATTATTAATGTTATTCAATTAGAGATTTTTTTTTTGTGTTAACCACACCCTTAAAAAAATGATAAAAATAGCTCTAGGTACTCCATCTAATCCCACTTCGTCGTCAAAAATGGTGTCCTCCGGACTAGCGGGCGAAACTCACCCTCTTTCATTTTGATTTTCTTTTTCTTTTTTCTCTTAGTTCATCGTTCTCCCTTCGCCTTCATCCCTCTCTCTCCTCTTAATCTCTAAAACGTTTATTAAGAGAAAATATTGGAGTTGTGATGAAGGATGAAAGAAGATCAAAAACGAAAAAAATGGAGATTTGCCGCCAAATTTTCTGCATTAACCAAGGAATTTCTCTAATTTGACATCGACCATAGGAATATGAGAGAGAGGGAGGAAAGATAAAATGCCTTGGGTTATGTCATTTTTTACAAGTGTGGTTCACAGTGCCAAAGAGGGAATTTCTCTAATTTGACATCAAAATAGGGACTTCCTAGTTGAATATTGACCCTTAGGAGGTACCGAGGTATAGAAAAATTACCCATACAGTTATTATGCACGATTCTATCAATGGTTTTGTGTAATTGAATTTGATATACATGTGATTTAGAATACTCAATATTAATTTAACATCTATCAATCCAGAAAAATGTATATATCACGTAACTTACGTTAATCATTATCGAAGTCAACTTAATCAAGGATAGATTCTTTTTGTTTTTATCTTTGAGACGTAAAGGGCGATGGGAGAAACGGCACAAACATTCAAAAGAAACACTGAGGGAGAAAAAAATAAGATGAAATGGTTAAATGAACTTACTATTCTTCCCTTGAATGCAGACATCATGCTTCATACAACAAACATCTAGGTCATCACAGGGCGTCTCCCCGGGACATCCACTGTATAGCAGTCCGCAGTACTTCCCGTATCTTAACAATGGTGGTACTGCAATATTCAACAAATATGAAATAGTGTACTAAAAACATTCAGTCATAAAATAAGTCATACATAAAACCTAAAAAAATGAAATGAAAAAAAAGGGTGAAATATAAGCAATAATATTAGAAGATAATAATTCAAATGAAAGACAAGAAGAAAACAGCCGTGATACAATGCCCGGAAAGTATCCCCGCCGGGTTGTATCATTTTTTATAAGAAAAAGAACAATAATAGGAAAACAAAAACCAAAAAGAGATCTAGCAAAACTAATTTATATGATAAAAAATCAAGAAAAACAGTTAAATTAATTTGAAAATTGAATTATAAATGATAAAATTGAAACAAATTTAAATGAATACCTGAGCAAAATTCTGATTCACATTTTCTACTGCATTCTTTTTTCTGAAAAATAATAAAAGAAAACACAATTAAATGAATTATGTAAAAAATATTTCTACTAAAAAATGGTGATGAAAATGAAGATTGAAGAAAACTAACCAGTGAAACTCCAGTAGTAGTAGTAGTTTGAAGTCCTACATTGAGGGCATGAGTGTAATTAGCACAAAAGAAGAAAATGAAAAGAATATAACTCATCAAGGACTGGTAAATTGTAGCCATTATTCTTGCAGAGAAGAAGGAAGAAGTTGGTCTGATAGATGAAGCTTTGCTTTCATATTTCTTATGGTAGTAGCTATATTTATTATATAGAGATAGAACATAAGGTCAGAATTTGTCATGTTATGACTCGTGACCTACTTTTGTTTGTCTATTCACGTTTTTCACTCTGTCAAATTAAACAATAAGTGTATGTATAATATTAAAAAATATGTAGTTATATATATATATATATATCTATTATATAAAATACAATGGTGTTTTTTTAGGTGGACCGTAGATTTATGTTTTGGATATTCACGTCCGTCCGATATTGATCAAGAATTGTCTAATCTAACCACTAAAATTGAATTTCAAACCCACTAAAACAGAAATTCCTTAATTCTCTCCCACCTTTTCGATAACTACCCACAAAAAACCACGACATTCCACAACCAAAATTGAATTTCAAACCCACTAAAACAGAAGTTCCTTAATTCTCTCCCATTTTTTTATAACTACCCACAAAAAACCAAAACTACCTAACATGCATATAGAAATTTCCGTGACCATAGGGCACGGGCTATACCCTAGTATATATATATATTAAGATGTATCATTGTTTTATTGAAAGGTCAGCCTATTTTAAGTGGTATGATTCCGTGTCTCGAACACTTGACATATAGAAACTAACTTGGTAACTACTCCAACTAAAGGTTGTTGACAAGATATCATATTTTACCGACCTCTAGTCTGCAGAATCCTGAGTAGACAGGCAGGTGTGAGAGAGAACTAAGCTTTACTTCTGTCAAAATCATGTTTGTCCAACTAAATCAGTAGGAAATTGGCAGAAAAGGGTCGTGGCTAAGAATTTTGGAGCCTTATATTAAATTTAATCAGAGCCCTTTTTTCGGTTGGACGCTAGCTTTTTATACACAGCACTAAGCAGAAATTTAAAATGACAAAAAAAAATAACAAATCATAGTTGAATCCTGGCTTGTGTGTTTTAAAACCAAATAATTTTTCTATTCATTTCATTAAAGGAATAGTCCCTTCATATATAGGCTGCAAATATTATTAGGTTAGGTTAGTTACACATAATTCAGCTAATTTGTTAGGCCTAATCAATCCCCAAGTGTAAAGTAAGTAAATATACATTGACTTCGATACATTTTAAAACTAAAACACTCATCTGCTATTATCCCACCCCCCTCTCCTCAAGAGGAAAGGGCTCGTATGAACTTTCTTCTTGCTTTGAAGAGTACTAAAATAATACTGGCCAGACAAACTTTTGACGAGGCTATTAGTCGGTTGACCGGTGGAGTTAGTTTCACCACCGCCATCACTTTGTAAAATTTGTATCTTGGAGTTAAACTGGTTTTCAACTAGGTTCTTAAAATCCTTAAAATATTTTAAAAAATCAGATTTTTCTTTGAGAAAATACAACCAAATGTAGCGAGTAGACTTATCGAGAAATAGTAAAAAAAAATACCTAAATCCTTGAGAGGATGTTACTGGAGAGGGTCCCCACAAATTTGTGTGAATTATAGAAATGGGTGTTTTGGAATGATTAGTTGATAAAGAGTAAGGAAGACGATGGTGTTTGGGAAGAACACAAGATTCAAACATATGAGATGATGATAAATTCTTAATATAAGGAAGCACTTTATTTGAAATTATTTTATTAGAAGTACGAGAGTGTGGGTGTCCTAGGCGCATATGCCACACATTATTTTTAGTACTATTTCCTAGGAAACAAAAGTTTAATGATTGGAGACTCTTAGAGAAATCCCTTAGTGCCTTGCCCGAACATTGGTAAAGTCCCCCTTTGTTAAGACCTTGAAGGACCCGCTTCCCCGTTTGCCGATCCTGTACAAACAACATATCACGATAAAAAACAACGAAACAATCTAGATCTTTTGTTAGTTGAGAAACCGAGAGTAAATTTTTTGAGAGAGAAGACACATGAAATACATTCTTCAAAGTAATAGAAGAAGTAGGGGAACCCAGTTTGATACTACTCGCATTCTTAGCAGAAAGTAATTCACCATTACCAATTGCAACTTGATCACCTGCGTAGTACTGTCCTCGAGTTGTCATATTAGTTGCATCATTGGTCATATGATTCGATTCTCCCGAATCGGCATAGTAACTAGGATCAACAAGCACTTCTTGAGGTTGGTAGGCAGCAAAGCTTTGAGGGACATCATGGGATTGATATGCATAATCATCTCGTTGATAACATTGTAAAGCCGAATAACTATTACGACCACAAAATTGACAAACAATAGACCGATTTTCTGATTGGGAAGGATTCCCAAGTACGAAAGAAGAAGAAGAAGAAGAACCGCAATTATGACCTCTTGTGTTTGATCAACCACCACGAGCACTTCCTCGTAGTTGGTAGTTACCTCGATGGTGAGTGGGCTTGAAAGATTGAGAAGATGTTGTTGTTTTTTAAGCTAAGGCTGTTAAAGATGATAATGAATGTTGATGAGTTATCTTAATCTCCTGAGTATACAATAGGGTTGGAGTTGAATAAATGTACGCAGATTTTCGCGAGTTTCAATCACGGTAACAAAGGCAGCATAATCCGATCCTAACCCACGTAATGTATGGAGAACCAACTCAATGTCTGGTATAGGTGCATAAGAGGCAGAAATTGCATCTGAAATTTCTTTTATTTTGCCGATGTACTCGGCCATAGTGGGTGAGTTCTTTTGGATAGTTTGTAGATGAAGCATAAGTTGCGACTTACGGGCACTGTTTTGAGCAGAAAATGTGTCTTCAAGGTGACGAAAAAATTCTTTTGATGTTTGAAAGTCAGGGGTTTGAAGGTGTGAGGGTGGCATTGAGCAACAAAATAACCGTTTGATCAATCCGTGTCCAATGGAGGAACGTCGGATTAGTAATAGGTAGGTTAGTCTCAGGGTCAATAATTGTGGGAGGGGGAGAGGTAGAATTAGATTCAACATGGCTATAGAGTTCTTGTGTTCATAATAGGGATGACTTGTTTCTTCCAAGTTAGATAATTATTGTGGTCTAACTTGATCGAAACAAGTGGGACAAGGTTTGTTAGGGTGGGATAAGTAAGGGTTGATGTTTGAGGAAGTTGTAGAAGATGAAGAATTAGTAAGAGCCATTAGAGAGGCCGAGTAGAAATAAGACAGAGAAAAAAACCTCAGCTCAAGATACCATAAAAGAGTAAATTTCTCTATGTCATTTAAATAGGATGCACAGGCTCTATTTATAATCATGGTTGGATTATTACAATATATCTTGAATATTTTATCCAAATAAATAATATTTACAATATATAATAACATATGATATATGCAATCAAAACTAAATAATATGAAGAGGGAAATATCATATCCACATTTGAATTTGACACTACAAAAAAAACGTCTAATAGGGACAAACGTTTTTACGTCTGTCCCTACTAAATCAATAATAGGGACAATTTTATGCAATTTGTCCCTAATAGAATAACAATTGGGACCAACAAATCATAAGGACACTCTTTCCTAAGCAGTTTAAAAAAAATTGGGGAAATTTTCGACCGAAAAATTTTAGGCGCAAAACTTTTCCCTTCTTCCCTCCATTTTTTTCCTAGAGCAGTTCTTCCCTCCTCTTCACCACGATTTTCTTCTCTCCACGATTTTCCTCTCTCATCTTCAGCACGACTGATCTTCTAGTTTTAGGGTTAGTCGTTCTGAAGTTTCTACTGGTGATCTTTTTCTTTCCTGCAGCAGGCTTAGGGTTTCTTCTAGGATTTTGTGAAGCAAGTTGATCGAGAGTTTAGCTTCTAGGGTTTTCTGTTGCGAGCCTCTCTCTCATGTGCATTGGTTTTGCCCTCTGCAATTTGGTCGTCTTCTTTTCTAGGTATTTTTTGGCGGCATCACAATTTGGTTACATCTCTTGCATCACCAGATTTTTATTATTCTCCTCCTTTTTTTCTTGTTTTTCAAATTAATCAGTTAAGAGCTTATAACTTGTAATTCTAATTCGATTTTGCAACAAAGCTTTTCAGTTTCAGAGTTTATATAACTCCGATAGTTACCAGGTTTGTGATTCTTCTTCTTCTTCTTCAAATTAAGGATTTAAGAGATTATGACATAAAATCCTAATTCGATTTGGCTGCAAATTTCAGATTGAGAGTTTATATAATGTTGATTGTTAAGGACCATGATGTTGGAGCAAAACCACAACCAGGTTTGTCGTTCTTCTTCAAATTAATAGTTTATGGCATTAATCCTTTGAGGTCTATTGTTGTTAAGAATTACTTGATTGTTTTGTGGATTCAATTTTTTTTTTCTTTTGAACATTTCATTTGTCCTTCTGGCTGACGTGCTCGCACGTTCTGTTTCTGTTTCATTTGGATATTCTGTTGTGTAATTTCTAGACATTTATATCAAGACTTCTCTTAAATCTTTAACTATTATTTCTAGACCTCTCTTAAAGCTTGAACTATGAACTATTATTTCATAATAATCACTAAATCCTCTCTGACTCTTTCTCATCATCAGTAATCAATCTTCTCGTTTCAGACTTGTGTGTTCTTAATTCTTGAAGTAGGGACGACGATGACGGCATTTCCTCCTACACATTCATCTCAATCCATTAAGGCATCAAGTAATTTCATATTTCTTTGCTATTATCCTTGTAGTCTTCCGCATTTAGTTTGTTTATATGGAGTTCTTAATTTACTAATGACATGATAAGTCTATAAGGCAATGGTTCCATTGTTTTTGTATGATCCTACATTTATCAGTTGTAAGGTATTGTTTGGCATGTTGAAATGCTCTAGTTAAAAGATGGAAGTTCCCTTATCTGATTCGTACACAATCTTGAAAAGAATTTCAGTCAATTATAGTATTGTACCATGGGAGGTGGCAGGATTTGTTGTTCAATACTCAATGAACTCACTTCTCTAGTGCTTTTTTTGTTGTGGTTAGATATTTCCAGCAACAACTTATGTAATCTTTTTGACGATGTACGTCTCTGATGTTAGGCCAGACACACAAAATCCCAAATACCCAAGCATGTTAAATCAAGGAATTCTGAGAGGTTGATTTATTTTCTTATGTTTCATATTATCTATTACAGTATCTATAATCATATTGAGTACATTTTTTGCTCTTGTATATCTTAATCGAGTGAAAGTGGTCAACAAAGAGATAGGTCACATCTTGTTGAAGAATTTCATTTCAAATGGAAAGGATTCAAAATTATTTTCTATCTCAATTTGGATTTGTGGTTTTCCCATCATGAACTTTGAAATATCTACGACATTAAAAAGCCCTACTTTTTGTTGAATGAATTTTGTTTGTAATTGCAGGTCAAAATAACAACAGATAAAGGGATTAGTACTCCATAAAGATGACGAAGATACACAGTCCCTTACCTGGTTAGTCTTTTTCTGCCATTTGTTTGTTATTGTTTACAGCATTCTGTACATCTATTTATTATCAAGGCTAAGATAATCTGTTTTATCATCAGAAGCACTACTCCTAGGGGACACAGGTTAGTGCTTCTCTATTTACCTTTAGATTGGGTGAACGCGCTGAGAAAAGAAGAGAGGCGAGACCATCTTAATGTATTTATTGACTATTTCCTCTGTTTTTTTTTATAATTATATAGTTGTTTTAGATTAAAATTTGTAGATTTGACTTCTGTGTCTTTGACTAGTTCTATTCGAAGATAGAAGAGAGAATTCATGCCAAGGAAGTGGGGAATAAAATAATTTGCTGGCGAAGTCGAAGGTTGGAAACAAAACTAGTTCAATTTCAAATGTCTTATAAGTTCAACCTATGTGGTTGAAATGTGATGACAATTTTAACCTATACATGTTTACTCTGTTAATTTTCAGAAGAGTCAGGAGGAAGTGATCAATCAACTAAGAAGGAGCTTGACATTCAAAGCAGCATATGCCTAGTTTCTACAAAGAACCTCCTCCAAAGACTGAATGAAAAAGGTATTTTCCACGTCTTCTTTCTATACAATGACTTTCTGTAGCTTGTGGCATGGTATCGAATATAGGTCCAACCCAAGTAACTATGAACTATTAAAATAACATTAGAAACTTTACGTCAAAATAACTAAACTAAGAGAAAGAGAAAGTTTTAATTAAGTGTATTAGCATTTGAAGGTAACGATAACAGTATCTTTCGTCCTCAATTTTTTTTTGTCTTCTATTTTCAATCTGCTTTAGTTGATTACCTGAATTAGTGCAACCACATCCAATTATAATTTTATGTTTTCAGAAAATTGCAAAAGATTTAACGTACTGTCATTATGTTTGTAATTACCTCTAATACCAACATATGGAAATTTATCATTCACTCACTTCTAGAGAGCTTATTTAGTTATAGGGGTGGAACCCATAATTTATATATAGCTATAAAGAGGGGATGGTTTATATTGATTATTCTGGTTGATTGATTGATCAGGCTAATTAGTTCGACTATAACATATTTGAATCTTCGTAAATATGACTCAGCTAACCAGGCACATGGATCTACTGTTTAGTCTGATGTAGGCACATGGTAGTTGATATGCAGCCCCTCTGATTCTTAGGATTAGGATTCCTAGATTTTTAGGATTCTAAGAGCTGCAGTTACAGCTCCTGCTACGGCGCAGCAGCCCAAGCCTCTCTTGGTGCGTCTTTTTGTCCTTCTGCCTTTGCTGGTTATTTCTTTTTTTGTGTAAAAATTTCAGTTCATTTAAGTTTGGTTTCAATTTTTATATGAAGTTAGAGGTATAAGTTCATATGCCTTGCTATTTGCATTATATTCTTTTTTCAATTTTTTATTATCAGATGCATATTGATGCTTGAGGTTTTGGAGATTGACTACAATGTTACTGTCGTGGAGAAGATGCATATTGATGCTTGAGGTTTTGGAGATTGACTACAATGTTACTGTCGTGGAGAGTTTCAATCATGTAGCAGTGGTGTTCAACGAGACCGATAGATATGCAAATGATAGTGTATGCTAGTTTCTTGTTGGTAACAAATATGATTTCGTATGTTAGACCGGTATGGTAACATACATCTTGGATGTTTGTTTGTTAATATTTGTTAAATACTCTAGTTAGTTAAGGTTTTGGTTGACAATAGCTACACACAAAATACATTATCTTTTGAATGAACAATATATTTTGATGTGCTTGAACTCGTTTTAAGTGGAAGCGTCTAATTTATTTGATTATGAACAATTTATGTGTATAAATATCCATCTCAAAGGAAATACCTGCAACATTTGGGTAGCTCTTAGCTTTCCAAATGTAAGGTAAAAAAATTCCCACCAAATTTGTAAAGACGACTATTAACTGTCCAAAAAACAAGCAAGAGAAGTTCCCGCCAAACGTTTAGGGACAGATATTAATTGTCCCGAATACAAATAAGAGAAATTCTGGTCAAATTTTTAGGGACAGTTACTCTCTGTCCCTAATAACCGTAGCTACAGGGACAGATACAAGTCGTCCCCAAAACAATTAGTGGGGACAGATCCCATCCGTCGCTACAACCGTCCCAAATTCTATTTGGGACGCCACTTTCTGGGACAGAAAAAACTGTCCCCAATACTCTATTGGGACGGTTTTTGTGTTTTTGGGACGGTTTTCGACCGTCCCTAATGACCATATTTTTTGTAGTGTGAAATTCAAATATTTGCTCAAATCATGGGAGGGATTTCTATATCTTTATCATAGTTGAGCTTGATTGATTTGGAAGTTGATGATCCAAAAAATGGTTGTTAGTTTACTATTATAGATGTCAATAAATCAAGAAAAGACCAAAAGCACACCGGATCAACCCGTATGAAGTCAACAAGGAGGTTAAATTCGAAAGAGGTCTGTCACTCAAGTCCATAACTTGGGGGTGGGTACGATTGTCTTATGCGCCTAAGCCTTGCTCTGTCTCAAATACAACCAGGTACGCCTTGGGATTTAAGAGTAGAAAAAGGGGGTTTGCATTAGTGGGACCGATACTTCAATCCCGAAATATAAGGGATAAAATCGTCTTTGATGCTTTACCGATGTAATCTCAAATCATATCAAAGATCCCAGTCGGCGTGGATCACAAATATCTGTTAAACTTCAGATACAAGGATTTTGCAAAGAAGAAACTTCCCCTACAGAACCTACAAGATTGGAGACGTGATTTGTCCTAAATACCAAGAAAACTTGCCTATATCAAATATATGGGATAATCCTCAAAAGGAATACTCCCCCCGTCCCAAATTAAGAGTCCACTATTCCTTTTTGGGATGTCCCAAATTAAGAGTCTCATTCCTAATATATCATATAAAATCCCTTACTTTTCAATGAATACCCTTTCTTTAATATTTCCATATGTGGTGCATTAATTAAGCTAATTAAGGCCTTTGACACTTTCCAACACAAAAATTGATTTTTCCAATCAACAAATTCTTTCTTTTAGATTAATATAGTTACTTTAAATGACTAATGGTCAAATTTGATTGATAATCCTTGAATTACTCTAACAAAAGTTATCAAATAAATAAGGGTAAACTTGGAAGAAGAAAAACTATGAAAATAAGTTGGATTACCAATATGGGACTCTTAATTTGGGATAGAGGGAGTATTAATGTCTTACAACTACGAAATAGTAGTTCCTGTGACTCCCCGTGTTCCGAATCACGGTTTGCCAGACAATTTATAAAAGAAACTCGGTCTACTTCTCACTCAAACTAGTTTCAAATACAAACCCAAGCTAAACTTTCATCACGGGTTACAATTCAATAACAACCGCAGCCTAAAATCAAATATAGTTTAAAACTTTTCAAAATATGATTGGAAAATATATGTCACCTAAAAATTATTTTCATAAAGATAAAAACAACTTGAATTTATGTATACGAACAATTTTAAGAAGAGACTGAATTTTGACAGAGTCTCTATAAATTGAACCTATCAAACTTGAAAAACTTGTCAAACATTCATACATGTTTTCATAAACTCCAACATATCAATAACATCAAATTCAAAGTGATAGTGTGCATACTATTTACATGTGTGCAATCACAAACAAGTGAGAGAACGATCCTAATTATTCTAGATGATACATATATAATATTAACTTTCTGATAGAATCGTAAGTTGAAAATATAATAAAAACTATATCGAGCTTATATAATGTGAGCCATCGAAGTAAACTGTGTCACTCCGGGTCACCAGTACCTGCATCTAAACAAAAATAAATAGGAATGAGATACCCCGAAAGTCAGCTCAGTAGGATACCTAGAAATCCTACCCGCACCACACACATCAATAGTTTAATATATCAATAGTTATACGTGTTACATATATACAGATATATTAATATGCACACCAAGAAAGACAATGTAGGAAGATCATTCTTCTAGCATACCAAGATCACGACTGAATACGCCCTCAGTCGGGGTCACCTACTATTGGGCTAAGAAGAGTCGGTCGACCTTTGTTAGTATGTTGGCAGGCGGCTCCTTATCGAACGTTTGAATACTGCAATGTATCATCCCAACTAATGGCATTCCACAACCCATCACATGTAATGGAACTCCGACTACTTCTCCTCTATAAACCTCATAAGTGCTCTCACATATCTACTCCCAATTCATCTAACCCAATGAACCAAAGAATTCATTCAACAACCATCTCCCATAACCTCTCTCTACCACTTTTTTTCCTTCACTTTCCTTATAATCTAATGTTCATCAACGAATTGGTTTTGGACTTTGGACGACTCCATTTCTCTATAAAATCCTTATTCGTTCTCAACTACAACATGCCAAGTGTTTGATAAATAGCTTTAAGTTTATATATTTGGGTGGAAAAGAGGTGAACAACTACTGGTGATGATCCCATCGAAAAAAACTTGAAGTTTCATATCTTTCGAGCGCAAAAAATTAAATATGTTGTTTATATGAGAAAAGTTCAACACATAAGATGTTTGTTGTTATTGAGTTTTTATGGTACTTCATGGTGGAGCTTAAATTGTACATAAGCACGTTATAACGTGGTATGGATCATATTACAAAGTGAGAAAATTCTACATTGTGCACAAACAAAATTAATGTTTGTAATTAATTTATGTTTATTGTATGATATTTATATTTACTTCAATGTATTTTTCAATCTTTTGCTCCCTTTGTGACGATACAAGATTATAGGAGGCATTGCTCGAGGTCTTCTCTATGTTCACGAGGATTCCCGACTTCAAATTATTCATCGAGATCTTAAAGCCAGTAACGTATTGTTAGATGCAGATATGAACCCCAAAATTGTAAATTTTTGGCATGGCTACGATGTTCCTAGTGAACCAAATGAAAGCTAATATAAGGATAATTGTCGGGACATAGTAATTATTCGAACCTTAAGCCAATATAATTGTCCACAACTAATAGATTTGTTCCAAACATCTAACGAGTAGATGTTGCATTTTGGCGGCATGCAGTGGATATATGGCTCCAGAGTATGCAATGCATGGGCACTTCTCTGTGAACTCTGATGTGTTTGATCTTGGTGTCTTAGTCTAGAGATCCTGAGTGGGGGGAGGAACAACTCTTTTTACTCAGAGCGTGCTCAACCCCGCTATTTGAGTATGAACTGTTTTATTTGTAACTTTCTTTTATTTTTTGTGGTGAACTGTAATGACCCAAGCCTTAGCAATTATCGATCTTTTACACTCAAGCCAATGCCCGACATTACAGGGTTTTATTCTTAATGAAAACTCCACTAGCCCACCTAAAACGCCTCTAGACTTACTAAGCATTGTTGGGTTATGACCTCATCTAGTGTTCTAAGTAGAATCTCAGACATCTAATGCCTAACACTAGTATTCCCAGGATCTCATGCATAAACTAATAATGATGAACTAAGAAAACTAGATGTATAAATACCTTTATCACTAGTTTTCCCTGGAACCTTTGCAATCACTATTGAGAAGACCAAGAGCTCCCATTGTAGCTCCTTTACTTGAGACACAGAGCAATCACCTTGATCTCCCACCTTGTTCTAGCTAGAACACCAATGGTGGTTAGATGAAGAACACCTTCTTTGACTAGATAGATAGTTGGGAATTAGTTCACTTTCTCTTCTCTACTTGATGTTGTAGAGTATGAAAGCTTCTTGAGAAATTCCCCACCTTATTCAAGTCTCAAAGAGACATTATATAGAGTTCTAAGTTAGAGTCCAACCCTAATTAGATTCCTAAAAAGTCCTTTTGAATAAGATTGAGGAAATAGTCAAAAATAGAAACTACTTTCTATTTTTTCTCTTTCCTTGTTGTGACCGTCCCATACAAGGGAATGTGACCTGATATGGCCGCCCCTTATGGGCAGTCCATATCACATGGTCGGCCACCCTTTGGGGCTCTGGCCCAAAGTCCCTTCTTTCGGGTCTTTCGCCCTATTTTTGCCTAAACTTCTTTTAGGCCTTTTGACATATCTTTATGGGTATAATCCATGTATATATGTCTCTTCCCTCTAGTCATATATTCCAATCAAGTTGACACTCTTTGTGTAACCCGTCGTAGGATCCGGACAAAGTTAACCACGAATCGATTCCCGATTCGACGATCGCAGTTGGTTTCTAGCTAAACATCACGATCCTTAAATCATCCGAAGTTGATGATCTTCTCATCAATTGTCTTATTTGACAAATTGCTCGCATTGCATCCTTGGTCGAATGACATCTCCTTCAGACTCCCACTTGTACTTAAAACAAGTGCAATGTTTGATTCCCATGTCACTTAGTATCCCATCTAATAAGTCACGTCATTCAGATTTTCTTGATCCCGAGTACAACTATCAAAACAAATGATTAACGTTAAATCCAAAGACTAACAAGCAGGCTAGTATCCTTGTCAAGACTCTTGAGTAAGATGGGAGACAAAGCTCTTCCCTTCTTTAAAGTCCTTAGAAACATACCGAGCTTCGAGTGGACGACTGAAGCGGAGCTGGCATTCCAAAGTTTAAATGCTCACCTCGCTAGTTGCCTTTACTGGTCAGTCCGGACCTCGGGAATGAACTGATCTTCTACCTGGCGACCTCCAAAGAAGCAATTTCTGTGGTGGTGATAAAGACAATCGAAGGAGTAATGCACCTGGTGTATTTCATAAGCAATGTCCCAAGCGGAGCAGAGCTGAATTACCCAACGGTCGAGAAATTAGTTTACGCACTCATCCTAAGAGCTAGAAAGCTGCCCTTGTACTTCCAGGCTCATACCATCGTCGTGCAAACCGACCAGCCTCTCCGAAATGTACCCCAAAAGATGGATCTCTCGGGGCAACTAACTAAGTGGGTCGTAGAGCTCAGTGAATTTGATATAAAATACGTATTAAGGACCGCCATCAAGGGACAAGCGTTAGCAGACTTCGTGTCGGAGTGCTCAATCCCAATCACAGACGTAGGGCCAGAACAATTCTGGACCCTTTTTGTAGACGGAGCCTCCAGCGAGACAATAAAGGGAGTCGGAGTTGTCCTGATAAGTCCCGAAGGAGAAAAGACTTTTCAAACGACGACTTTTAACTTCGTCGTCGCAAACAACGAAGCCGAGTACGAAACTTTACTCACGGGGTTACGAATGGCCTTGCAAGCCAGAGCAAGCAACGTTTAAGTATATAGTGATTCTCAATTCGTGGTCAACCAAATCAATGGGGAATACGAGGTAAAAAGAGTCAACATATCTAGATACGTCGGAAAGGTGAAGGACTTAATCCAACAGTTCGCCAAGTTTACCATTACGAGAATCCCTCGTGAAGAAAACGCGCTAGCATATGCCTTGTCTAAGATGATCCAGGGCCAAGGCATTATACCAGGAATAATCTTTCAGACTCTAGAAGAAGAAGAAGTATCGACAGAGCAGCCGAAGTGCTGACCATAAGAATGGCCCAAGAAGACACGTGGATGAAACCATACGTTGAATATCTACAAACCGAGAAGTTGCCAGAAGACGCCAACGAGGCTCAGAGGATCAGAATAAACGCCTCAAGATTCACCCTGTTGGGAGGGCTTCTCTACCGAAAATCTCTAGTTCATCTCCTGCGGCGCTGCTTAGTGAAAGACGAGCAAGAATACGTAATGATAGAAATGCACGAAGGCTCTGCTGGAAATCGCGCAGGACCTAGAACGTTGCAGAGACAGCTGACCCTGGTCGGATACTACTGGCCCGGCATGCTGAAAGACTGCATAAGGCATACCAAATACTACGAGAACTGTCAAAAACACGCCAACGATTACAAGATGCATCCTAACGAATTAACCCCCATGGTGAGTGACTGCCCCTTTGCGTAATGGGGAATCGACCTGGTAGGACCTTTCCAATGGGAACATGAGGAAAAAAGATGTTGCTGGTCATAGTGGACTATTTTACCAAATGGCTAGAAGCGGCAGCACTGTCAAGAACCCGTACGGAAGACATCATAAAAGTGCTTTGGAACAAGGTGATAACGCAATTTGGGGTACCGAGGATCTTGATCATGGACAACGGACCTCAGTTCAACAACGAAGCAATGAAGGAGTTCCTAAAGGAGTATGGAATCAAGCCGGCGTATGTCTGCCCCGGCCATCCAGCCGGGAACGGCCAAGTCGAGGTAACCAAAAAAAAACTTCGGTAAAATACATAAAAACCAAGTGCATTGACAAAGGTTGGGTAGAAGAGCTCCCCAACGTATTATGGACCTACCGCATCACGTCATGAAGGGCCAAAGGAGAGACACCTTTTCGAATGGTCTACGGTATGGAAGTCGTACTACCTGTGGAAATAGGAAGAACCAAGCCTAAGAGTCAAACACTTTGACCCTATAACCAACGAAGAATTAATGCTCGAACACCTCGACTTGATAGACGAGGTCCGGGACCAAGCGGAAATACGAAACCTAGCTTTCAAAGACACCATGCCGAAGCAACATAAATCTCACATGAAGATAAGGAAATTCGGCGTAGAGACATGGTGTGGAGAAACTCAAAGTTCATCAAAAAACCTTCGGCGACCAAACTTTTTTCGACATGGGAGAGGCCTTACAAGATCATCAAGGTGGTAGGACCAGGAACCTAAATCATCCGGACTTGATGATCTTCTCATCAATTGTCCTATTCGACAAATTGCTCGCATTGCATCCTTGGTCGAAGGACATCTCCTTCAAGCATAACCTCACATCCCACATCGCTTGCCGGAGCATCCACAACTTGGGCTACATGTAAGAGTTCAAGCTTAGTAAGTGTCGAGGCCTTCTGGGTGGGCTCGTGAAACCTTCGTCCAAAAGAAACTCTGTATCCGTAGAGCATGGCATCAAAAGCGAGGACAATACTGGTAAATGCTAAAGATTGAATCGTCTTGTAATTAGTTGAAATGAGTTCACAATAACAACCTCAAGCAAACAAAAAATTATTTACAGGATTGGAGACATTGGCAGGAAGAGACAACAATAAACTTGTTAGACGCAAGGTTGAGGGAGAATTGTTCAACAGTGGAAGTGACAAGGTGCATCCACATTGGGTTATTATGTGTTCAAGAAGATGTATCTGAAAAGCCAACGATGACAGCGGTTATCAATATACTCACTAATCACTCCGCCATTCTATTTATGTTGATTCTTAATTTATTATGTGTAAAGACTTATACTTTTTAGTACAACTATAGCTCAAAATTGATGAACGTACACCAGTAAGATTTGGTTATTTTAATATTGTTCGTCGTTCTGTTCAGTGTATATGTAGACAAGAACATCCTTACATTTCATTATTTGGGATGCACATGAAGCTGAAAAACCAAAGAAAGTAATGAAGAAAGTCGAACCCAACAACCTGTGTTAGAGGTGCCCATTTGCTAATCAGCATCACCATCTTTGTCGTCATATTGGGACAAGATCTATTGGGCCATGGTGGTGAACTGGTGATAGTATCAAAATTGTCACCACCATAGCCACATTCACTACCACCACCTACTACTCCAAGCGATCTTTTCCAATCTGAAGACAACCAAAAACCAACTACCCATTTTCGAAATGAGAGAATTGGTCAACCAGTCGGAACCCAACAAGTAATCGACACGTAAAGACCTAAAATTAATTTTTATTTCGAAGGTACAACTTTGGTCTTCCACGAAAAAGCTTCTGAGCTCTCTTTCAGTGGACTTACTACAAAATTAATTACATAATCTGGAACAATTGAGTATCAGATACCTCAATGTGTATGCACCTTATAACTTGTTTGTCAAACAATTTGCCCTTAAAGTTGAATCTAGCAAGTACGAAGCCCTGCCTTCCTTCCGGTGTCTTCATGCTTGTAAAAGATCATTATTTACTCAAGTTTGTAGTTAGCAAGATTAAGGTGGCCTATGATGATATAGTATCAAACAGATACAAGTTAGGTTCATTTCATTCAAATCAATCAAATTTAGATACCCAAGAAACATCAAGTTTATAACTTATAGAACGATATTGAATTTTGCGATGGTGGTAGTTAGAAACTTAACAAGTTGACGAGTGAGCGTCCGACCACGTGTAAGTGGCTATTGATAAACATGTAGAAGAAGTACATTATTATGGTTCTGAAAGAAAAACAAAGATAGCAGCAAACTAAACATAAGTATCTATTTTAATCTTGACCTAAAATGATAAACATGTAAAAATTATCTAGGGTGCAATTTAGTCATTGATAACACGTTCAGAGTAGGATTTTCGCTCTCTCTCAGTGTGAAATTGTTGCCGAGTTCCTCATTATTATGCAGAAAAAGAGGAGGTGGTAGTGAGGGTACAGGAAGAATGGCAGAGTCGTTATTGAGCATGTTGATGACCGACGTCATAGTTGGCCTCTCAGATACGTCTTCCTGAACACATAATAGCCCAATGTGGATGCACCTTATAACTTCCCTAGTCGAAGAATTCTCCCTCAAAGTGGTATCTAACAAGTCTATTGTTGTACCTTCATTCCAATGTCTTCAAACCTGTAAAAATTTCGTGTTTGCTCAAATTGGTGCCTATGAACTCATGTCACTCGTGATACTAGTTTACCATAGAAAATGAGAGAAAAATTACATTAGAGACTATCTATACGTACATAGCTTAGCAATTTTTGAGCTCCTTCTGGTCCATAAAAAGAGTTGTTCCTCCGACCGCTCAAATTCTCCAAAACTAAGACACCGAAACTAAATACATCTGATTTCACAGAAAAGTGTCCATGCATTACGTACTCAGGAGCCATATATCCACCGCATATCGGTTTCAAATGAAACATTTATACTTTTTTGGACAATTCTATTTAGGTTAAAAAGTTCTATTGGTTTGACAATTACTGTGTCCCGACTATTCTTTCTGTACTGGCTTCAGTTTGGTTCACCAAGAACATCCTAGCCATGCCAAAATCTGCAATTTTGGGGTTCATATCTGCATCTAATAATCAAGGCCGGCCCAATCATTATTGAGGCCTAAAGCCAAATCAAGAAATGGGGGCCCTTTACTAAAGCAAAAAATGAACAGAAAGAATACTTTATACTGACTGTGGGAGGGATCGAACACTTAACCTATATCTTATAACCAAACTTCTAACCACTGGGCCATTGCTCATCTCTTGTAAACACTTTAGTTAAAATTTTATTTATTACAAATGAACTACCCCATCATAAACTCCATGAGAGAGGCCCTCAGGTAGGTTAGGGGTCAAAGCAGCCGCTTTGGTTGCTTTGGGCCTGCGCCTCCCCTGCTAATAATAATTAGTGGCTTTGAGATCTCGATGGATAATTTTAAGTCAGAAGTCCTCATGAAGATAGAGAAGCCCTTGAGCAATCCCTCCAATAATCTTGTATAGTCTATCCCAATCCAATAGTGTTAGTCTACCCAAATCTACACTCATCGGACTAAATGATCAAATTAGAAAACAGTTTGCCTAAGAAACGACAAATAAATTAGGAAAAACAGATGATAGTCGATGTTTCTGGTGTCAAACAGGTCGCACTACTCAGGAAACCAGATCTGTCGAAGGAGGCCCGAGCCAGCTCAAGGAGCAAACATGTAATATTATAATCATAAAAATAAAAAATAAGCAGTCGCACCTAACAGGCTTTAAAGCAGCTGGCGTGTCGGGTCATTAAACAGGTTGGGCTTAACCAGGACAACAGCTAAGAAGGCAGTCAGGGGCCGTCTGACCTGTCCAAACTCCAGGCCGAGCCGGACCAAGCCTGTCTTAAGTGGTTGGATCTAGCTAGGGCTGGGCTTGTCAACATTGCAGTCACTCAATGATATATCAAATGTGCACTGCGCTAGAACATATACCTTCTGCGTGTTGGTAAAATTGGCTTCTTTAGTGGCAAATTTAGATGAAGAAGTAGAACCATTAGAAGTAGCTTCCCATAAAAGATCATTCAGTAACCCACCTAAAATTTGATTGAACTGATTTGGGTTGCTGATGTTTATAGTATTCTTCAAATTAACTTCAGGGCTTTCTTCCATGGTGGCAAAATAAGATTTGTTTGAGTATCTTACCATACAATCATTATACCATATGATTGCCTGCTTAGAGGTTGGATACCTTCGTATTATATCTTAAACGGTTGTATCAACACAATCCCTGCATTTTTCGTTTGTTATATTGCCTCTACACTGTACGGATCCGTAAACGACATCCGGGCTCTGGCCTATGGTGTTATTGTAGTAGTATCTTTTACCTATGGCCAGTTTGATGTGGTATGAGGATAGAGAACTGAGAAGGAGATTGATGTTAGCCTGAAATGAACTTTTCTCACTGTAATTACATCCTAAACAATAGTGATAAACATAATAAGTAGGGAATGATTCTGTTTCTTGTGAAATGGCTACAAAATTGTATGGTAATGGTGATGATCAGAAACAAAAAGCTGCTGGTGGTGTAATTATGTTATTATTATAGAAAGTGTTGTTCCCTGGTTCTCTTTTCAGAGAATAGTTCTTAATCTTTCTGTTTTTAACAAAGGTCGCGGCTTTGGGGAATAAAGAAAATTCTCCGGGGAATAAATTCTCGAAGGAATCCAGATTATTTTGAAAATTCTCCGGGGAATAAATTTTTATGGGAACACAAAATACATTTTTTTGGGGGTTCTCCTCTATCTCATCACCTCTCTCTACCACCTCATCGCCATCTCATCATCTTCTCCGACGAAGGTCGCCGGCCGGCCAATTTTCCGGCCGGCGACCTTCAAACATAAAAAAAATAATAATAATTTTTTTTTGTCTCTCTCCTCTCTCTCTCTCCATTTTTTTTCTCTCTCCTCTCCAATTTTTTTTGTCTCTCTCCTCTCTCTCTCCATTTTTTTTTCTCTCTCCTCTCCATTTTTTTTTCTTTTCCTCTCTCTCTCTCTCTAGAGAGAGAGAGAGTAGATCACGAACAGACCTGGTCTGTTCGTGTAGATGGAAATCTACTCTCTCTCTCTAGATCTGTTCTAGAGAGAGAGAGAGAGGAAAGGAAAACAAAAAAAAATATTCGGAGAGAGAGGAGAGGAGAGAGAAAAAAAATTAAATGAAATTTTTTTTTTTTTTTTATGTTTGAAGGTCGCCGGCCGGAAAATTAGTCGGTCGGCGACCTTCGCCGGAGAAGATGATGAGATGGCGATGAGGTGGTAGAGAGAGGTGATGAGATGGAAGAGAACTCCCAAAAATTAGAAGTCCCTTAGTAATAAAAAAAAAATAAAAGTCAATCTTGTTTGACTAGTTTTAAGAAAAGTCTTTATTCCCCGGAGAATTTTCTTTATTCCCCAAAGCCGCGGCGGCCTTAACAAAACAGAGTACACCCACTTTGGTTTTCGGGTGCCATGTTAACCGTCAGATCTTAACAGATCTATCTTAAGAGCGCCAAATATCCTGACCGTCAGATCATATCTATGATCGTAATCCAATCTCTCCTCGCGACGATGCGTACGTGTAAAGTGCAAAGTGCGTGCGGGCGCCTCTAAAGCGCCCACGCCGCGCGTGATGCGTGGTTTGCGTGGTGCAAACCACGCCAACCATCCCATCATCCCAACCAATCTATTATTAGTAACATAAGGAAAAGTCTATATAAGAAAGTAGAACTTTCCTTATTTTTCCAATACGGTACTAATAATAAAATTACACGTTGTAGTTATCCCTATATTTTTCCGAAGTAAATCAATGATAACTCATTCATATGAAATCGGATTCTGACAAACTTTATGTCTAAATTCAAGAGTTCGACGAGACGAATCCAATGGTCCATCCTGATCTTGATTTGGACAACGTTTGGTTGCCCAAATTGACAAAAAACAGATCCGGTTTCTACAGAAAGGATATAAGTCATACCTAAGAAACAACTAGGTCAAATAATTCTTGCAAATTGTTTCCCAGATCAACAAGTCGGCAATTCAGCCGTCACCCCAGTAATACACATAGTGCAGTCAGTGGATGACTCAAATTTGATTAAACTGATGTGGGTTGCTAATGATTGTCAGATTCCACATATAAACTTTTCTTCGTTTTGTTGAACTCCACTGCACGAACAAAATTCCTGCACATTTCGACCGTTTTGTTGCCTCTATATTCTTGTAAATGACATTTGGGTTCTGGCCAAAATGTCTTCCCATTTTGACGCGGTTGATGGGTAGAAAAGCCAGGAAAGGGTCTAGGAAGCTCCTAATCGGTAGTAGCGAAGGTACATTCTTGACCTAAGAAAACCCACGTTACATAATTAAGTTCGAAAAGAAAAGGACAACTTGTTATAATTTGACAGTTCAATTAAGAAGATCATCAATTGAGTAACTTGTAAATCCAATTTCATTATTTCATAAACTACCTTTACATTTCAATATTTGGAATGCCCTAGAAAAGAAACTTCATGACTGAGAGAACAAGAAAAAGAATGAAAAAAATCAAACTCAACCCTAAAACTACTAAAGAAAGACAGAGAGACTGACAGAACTCAATTAGGGTATCCTCTGCTTCTTCTTCTTCTTCCATCATTTCTGCTAAGAACTCAATCTTGCCCAGAATCAGTCTTACTCTTATGCTCATCAGTCTCCATCTTCTGCAATTGGCCAAACAACAGAATTAAACATTGCAATTTTCAATGCAAAAAAAAAACCTATGTTAATTAAAGATAACAAAGATTTAATCTTTCCTTTTTCTTACCTTATCAACATGATCATTTGTGGTTTCAGAATCGGGATTTGTTCCAATTGTTCCACCAGAGTTAGGTAATGATGTGGGTATTTGCTGATTAGCAGAATCAAGATTGCTTTCGTCGACATTAGAATTGGGCAAGATCGTCGGTGGAGAATTAGTATCTGGTGAAAATGGTGGTGTTGAAGGTGGTGCAAATGGTGATGTTGGTGGTGATGGTCGTGGTAGAAGAGAACCGAAGCCGGAAATCATTTCATGGAAGTAAGCCGGTGGTGGGTTCCTGTGTTGACGACCAAGTCCTTCTTCAATTCCTAAGGAACGTAGCTTCTTCCGTAATTTGTTACAAGAATCAAATCTACTAAAAACTTGTTCGGCTTCTTGAGGAATTGGGAGTTTAGAATCAACTCCATTGGTGGTGGCAGTGGCGGCTGCAGTTGGGGCAGCGGTGGCGGCTGTGGGGGTGGTTTCCTGGGTTGCAGTGACAGTGAAGGTTGTGGTCGGTCCATTGGTGGTGGTCGTGACTACTATCTTTAAGTTGTTAACAGTCGTGGTGGTAGTGGTGGTGGCAGGGCTTCTGAGGGGAAGGCTGCCATTCTTGGTGGTGATGGGCTGATGGCGGCTGTGGTGGACATTCTGGTGGTGGTGGGATTTGGAACCTGGTTGGAGTGGTTGTTGTTCTCCATTTCTTTCTCTCTCTTCTTGATTATTATGTTTTTCTTTCTCTCTCTTCTTGATTCTGTCTCTCTCTCTCTTCTTGATTGTTTTGAGCAAGAGAAAATGAAGGATGGAAGTAGAAGGGCGTGTTATCTTTTATAGAAGGAGGGGAAGGGGAATTGGTAAACCTAATTTTGGTTAGTTATTTGCTTTAGTTTTCAAGAATCCCAACTGTCTCTAACTAACTGTCATTATGACAACTAGATGTATTTTTATTTAGAGCCGGGCTAGATGGCCCAAAAAGAGGGGGGGCCACTGCCCAAACCAGATGCGGCCGGCTCTCATTTGTTGAGCGGGTTGTTAGCCAGGGTCGGACACATCAGTCTGGCACTGGTCAGTCACTCTTTTCGTATCATTTAGCATTTTTCTTGGGTTTACCCGTTATTTGGTAAACATATTTGAAGTTCTCTAACTAGTTGATGAATTGTTGGGTTGTGCGGCGGCTACCTATATGTGATGGTATGAGAGTTACGATGATCATACTCGTTTCATTAGTTGCTTTCTATGTAAGTACTAGAAGGAGTCTCTATTGGCATCACTAACAATAAAGAAAAATATCTCAACAAAAAAAAAAAAACAATAAAGAAAAATAAAGAAAAAAAAAAAAAAAAAAAAAAAAAAAAAAAAAAAAACAATAAAGAAAAATAAAGAAAATCAATAACAAATTAAAAAATCCTAAAACAATTATTTTAGATTTATTGGCCAAAAGAAGAGTCAATTATTTAGAAATTAAAAGCATAATTCATTGCCAGTTTCGATGAATCATCTTTTCTTCTTCTGAGACTCCAACAATAACCAAACAGATACTTCAATTGATGAGGTCTCACTGGGGGGATGGGAAGAGAGAGAGAGAGAGGGAAAGCTAGGATTTGATAGTTTTCCACCTTGGAGGTCAAGGATAAGGCACACTGATAATTCCAAAAAAGGTTTGAAAGAGGACTTATTCAACTAGAATCTAAATCCGGGCAAAACTATTTATATCGATTTTGGTTCCTCACTCTTACCCAATTTAGGTATCGGTTCTAGGTACTCGTAGATTTCCGTACTCATATTTATGTTGTACTAGGAAAAGAAACTTAAAAATCTAAAACCTACTTTAAACTAGTGGTGGCCAAGGGGCCGGCCTCACATCTTAGTCTATGCAGTGCCAAAACGCAGTTTGTCACGCCAGACACGAATACTTAGTGCGTAGTGTACCGATTAAGAAAGCAATGATATAATCTGGATTGACATAATCTGGAACAATTGAGCAACAGATACTTCAATGCATTATTATAGTGCCTGTAAACACCACCAAAGCAAGACATTATTACTAATTCAGAGAGAGAGAGCTAACACATCATCAAGCATCTTAGCTGCAAGCCTGCAACCTATGAACATTGAGAGAGATAACAAGAAAATCAGGGCTTTTACGAACCAACCTATCAATATAAACATACCCCACAAAACATGAAGGACTACAATTTTTATACTTATATATCCTATCTAAGTACGTTTTTATGCTTATACATGAAGCAACTCTTTTTTCTCCACCCGAACCCAACAAAAGCCGATCATTTCGAGCCACCAATCTGTCTAGCAAGAGCGATAACACAGTCAAGACTCGGTGTGGTTTTAGGCTCACCTTCACATGGCTCACTGGGAAATAGGTGTGATAAGACCTGTCGGTTCCAAGAATGATCAGGAGAAATGAGCTGGGAGACTTGATTGTAGCCATGAGTATTCGTCACCAAAATAAAGGCAGACCAAATACTTTCATATGCTTTGGAATTATATATAATAAATGGGAAATGCTAAAGTTACAAAAGATTTTGACAAAAAAAATTCCCAGCTGATGCGGCGGTTGTGGTTTGAAACTTTGACCAAATTTAGACCGTTGAGGGATGAATATCACAACCGTCACATCAGCTGGGAACTTTCTTTTGTCAAAATCCTTTGTAACTCTAGCATCTCCCTATATAAATTTTACTTTATTTTGGTGATCAATGCATCTCTGTACTTTTATTACAGTCTAGCGTATCATGTATTCATGTATATATTGTTAGTGTTTTTATATGTTATATTACTAAGAAGTTCGGAAGATTTTATGTAGGTTACACATTTTGCCATGTGATTTCTATATTGTATGGTTAGTGAAATTCTCTTTCTATTTATTCGGAAGGTCCATAATTTACCACCTGAATGTGATCAGAAACGGTGACCCACAAACCTGAAAATGAAAATCATAGCAATTTATCAAAACAAACTCAAACAACGACGAAGAAGAAGACAATAAAACTACTTACATTCTTTTAACAGAGAGAGGTTAAATTATTTTGGAGAGATAAATAAATTGACCAAAAATATAGAAACAATCTTCAGTAGTTATTTTAGAAAGTTTAATTTAATGGGAGGAGAGAGAAATGGATTTTATATATAATTACTTACCTAAAATAATTACTTACCTAAAATCGTGGATGGATTTGGTTTGGGTAATTTAGAAATATAGTACTAATTTAGATTTGAAAGTGGGAATTTGGAAGCAACGAAGATGATTGATAACTGAATCTTTAACCCGAATCATTTCCATGGTAGTTATCCACGATTTTCTCCACGTCCCACGATAAACTACAATAGCCTTAGAAGTGACTCTCCAAACGTGGGAATTAATCAAGTTTAAATCAACCATATTAGGGGAGAGAAAATAGGAGAGGTATGAGGTGGTTTCTAATTGCTTTTCCAGTTGAGTGACACATGTATAGGTGGTTAAAACAATTGAATTGTATAATAGATAAATACGTGGGAAGTGGGAAGAAATAGAGTTCAATAGGTGGTTTCTAACTACTTCTCTAAACCCGTGGAATGTATCTTAACCGTTACATAAGCAAAGTTCAGATTACAATCAGAGGAACGTGAATATCCAAGACATAAATCTACGACTGACCTCAAAAAACACCATTGTGCTATATATAAGTTTTTTTGGAGTATACAAGGGTCTTTACGTTTCAGCATGTAGTTGGAATAGGAAAAATTGCAAAAAGACCTAAAGTGGATATTAATACAAGATTGGGTCTCAAACCCCTATTGGCACAAATTGAACTGAGCGTTCTGAACTTTGCCTCTTAATCCAACATTCATTAGGGGTTGGAAGGCACCCTACCCAAAACAGTCCCACTTAATCTTAGGACATTTTGTTACAATTACAGATGGATTCATATTACAGTTATTACTCAACTAAAAAACATTCATGTAGATTTACTCGACACGTGTTAAGGGACCATTTTGATTTTGCTTAGGCAAAATATAAAGATTACCCTGACTCCAAACCAGCTAATAAGTGCATAGATGTCTCCATAGTTAGCTTGGGTTAACTGGATGTAGATTTGTCATTCTCTTGAGATATGGGAGATTTCGTGGAATGGGGTGTTGGGGATTTGGAATGGAAGCTGGAGCTTACTGCTGAAGATGGGCGATGATGTTTCACGAGTGGAACCAGTGATTGCACAACATCTGCCATTAAAGGTCTGTAATCTGCCTCCATTTGTACACACATAGCAGCAATGGCAGCCACTTGCACGGCCTCTTTCATGGAGTACTGACCTTCCAATGCTGGATCCATAATCTCTACAACCTTCTCTCTATCTGTAAGTCTAGGCAAAGCCTTGTACATCCAACAGGAGAAAATGTTAGTCGCGTTAAATCAGGAGGAAATTTAATTTCAAACAATGAGGGAGGTAATGAGTTTATGGGGCAAAAACGTAGTAATAATATCGGAAGAAACCAGCCACACTTAAGTTCAAAAGACAGTATACAGCTACATTTTCTTATTTTGTATCATCAGTCCAGTTCATTTTAAAGAAGATAAATACAGTGGGAAGTTTTAGGTTTTTAGGATAATTTAGATTGCAAGCTCATTAAGAATCAGCCTTGAAACACCTCATGTGCGCAGAAAGAAAGGTGTAAAAAACTGTCCGAATAAGCGGTTTGCCCCAAAAATGTCAAGCGCAAGTAAAATCTCTTAGAAATGCAGAAAGCTAATCAACTACATTAAGCAAAAGTAGGACTAAACACTAAATGTTGCCAATGAAGTCCAAAAACACCTTATTCCTATCTACAAAACCATAACAAGAAAAGGTAACTGTTGCAAGCGGATTCTTTTCCCTAATAAAATGACAAATTGGAACTTTAACTAAAACACGGGAACCTCAAATTATAAGATACTCTTTAGTCTACAAGAGAAATCGAACTAGAGAGACAAAATAACTCAGTGATCACTTGTAAATTGTAACTTAATAGGGGGAAACTAAGAAACAAGAGAATAATTCATGGACAAAGTGCTTCATATTCTCATGCTAAATGCAGCTTAGATATCAAAAGAGAATTTCAAAGGGCATACCCAAGATACAAGTACTCCTTCCCCAGATGCCCTCTGCGAGTCAACTGGAACTCGGCCTGTTAGCAACTCCAGAAGTACGACCCCGTAACTGTAAACATCTGATTTGGTCGTCAGATGCCCGGTTAATGCATACCTGCATATGTACAAGACCTTAATTTACAATATCAAGTACTAGAAATAAGTATACAAAAAGCAAATCTTCTTTAGGTTCTTTTCATACGATAGTAACAACTGTAGGCTCTTACTCAGGCGCGACGTATCCTTGGGTGCCTAACACTCTCGTGGAAACATGACATCCAGCTTTGTCAGATCCAATCTTTGCGAGACCAAAGTCAGAAACTTTGGCATGAAAGTTCTTATCCAAGAGGATATTACTGCTCTTAAAATCTCTGTGAATCACAGGTGGGTTCACATGTTCATGAAGATATTCTAGACCTTTTGCAGCTTCTAGAGCTATTCTCAATCGCGTCTCCCAGTCCAACTTTGAAGCCCCGCCATTAGAACCTGCACCTCTAAAATACACCAGTAAGCTCCAACATATTTGGAAGCTAATTATATATTTCATGATTCACATGATGTCCTATACTTGACCATGTCACCAGCAAAGTCATTTGCCTAGATACACCCTAGAGAGCTAAAGATTAGTTTTAGATCTCTTCAGAAAATTAGCTATGTAAAGACTAAAGAAAATGCATAACTTCAACATATTTGGCAGCAAATTGTGCTTCATGTTTCACAAAATGACCTAAGTTTGACCTTGGTATCCATGAAAAAAAACATTTGTCCAAATACTATCTACTTCAACAGAGGCAGGATTCAAAGTTTCTACCAATGTGAAACTACTGAAAACCGAACAATCCAAACAAAATATAAGCACAACTGTCATTAGGTACAGTATTCAACAATTATTACAAGGAAAGTAACTTAATATGGGTAATTATACTTGCAAGAGATGTACCATAGTTTATAAGATGAAAATGAAGGAAATGGTAAAAGAAATAAAGGCAACAAGTAAACGACTACTCTCTACTTTATGACCTTCAATAGACGTCTAATTACGCTTATCTAATTTCCATGTACATAAATCTACATACTGATCTTGCTTGTACTCTCAAAAATTGTTCATTATGTCACTGTGAGCCTATGGATTTGTGGTCTTTTGTAGACATATTCTGATGTTTTCCTTTATAATTGAGTAATGAGAAATGCATACTTGAGCTCATTCTCTATTCTTTGTTTTCCTTACACCCTCAATGGAGCAATTCAATTATTTGATATAAAAACCCCCAATGAAAAAAAAACACGAAATGGGAGAAAGAAATCATTATAATCACTACATTCAATTATAAAGCTGAACAAATGTTAGTACCAATTGAAGTAAGGACCTTTTTTTCAGTTGCACACTGAAATAAGTAGAAATGAAACAAGAAAAACAAAGAAAAACATTAAAAGTATACCTCTGTTTGGGTAAAGATGTTCTTGCAACCCACCATTTGCCATGAACTCATAAACCAACAATTTACGATCGTTATCCGAACAGTACCCCACCAAAGCCAACAAATACGAAGAACGTAGACGACTCAGCAACTCCACCTACAATTGGAAAAACAAAGTCATTATTTACCAAAACAAATTCAAATTCAAGAAAAAGAAAAAAAGGAAGAATTTGGGGAAGGTATGATTTAGTAAACCTCCATTTTGAACTCATCTTCCCCTTGTTTACCAGCTCGATCCATCAATTTAACAGCAATTTTTCTACCATCAGGAAGAACTCCTTTGTAGACTGACCCAAATCCACCATGACCAACCACATTAGATTTTCCAAAACCACCAGTAGCAGAATGAAGCTGTTTGAAAGAAAACACATGAAGTCCCTTTTCACTAGCAACTTGAATGTTTGAGGAAACTTCATCACCTTTCTTACCAAAATCACACCCTAAAATCAAGAAATTTTAAACCAAATAAATCATCAAGAACAACAAAATGGAAGAAATTTTGAAAAAATTATACTTACTTTTTGAGTTCTTTAAGCGTTTAGAGAGCTTATTTGTGATATAGCAGTAGTAACTGAAAGCAACAAGTAATGAAACTAGAGCTAAACAAGCTAAAACAACTATGATAACTAGAACAAGAGCTTCTTTTTTTCTTTCTTCTCTACTTTCTTCCATTTCTCTCTCTTTTTGTTTGTAGAGTTTGAGACCAGAAACCCTAACCCTAGATTTTTTTTTTGCTTCGAGTGATACTGAACATATTTGAAGAGTGTGAGCACTACTGTTGAACTCTGTCGTTCTCTCACTAGTCCAGGAGAGAAATAAATGTTTATGAGGAAGTTGGTCTACACGGGTTCGTACTGTGATCTGATTGGACAATAGGACGGCTTTTAGAGAGAGAGAGAAAGAGGAGAGAGAAAGAGAAAAAAGACAGCAGATTGGAGTTCTCCATGTCCATCACTCAGATGGCCTGATAATGCTTACAAAAAGGTTCACCAGTAAAGGGAGAGAGAATGAGTGTAGGACTTTAATTTGGTCATTTGTTGGACTTCCAAGGGAGTCTCAACTCTCAACAATTTTAGGGGATTTTTAACGTAGAGCTCCTAAGTCCTATCTTAACAAAAAAAAAAAAAAAAACAAAAATGATGCTATGCCCGGTGCCAATCCCGGCTGAAACCCGGCCCGCTGAGTTGGCGAACCAACCGGGCATAGCATTATTCGTGGATTAGCAGTTTGGGAGGGATTTGAGATATTTCCTAAATGGTCTCTACAAAGTAGTTTAATTACAAAGAGGGGCTTCTATTGAAAAGAGATGAAACATCTCTTCTAAAACTTGCCTTCTGTTTTTCAGCTGAAACTTAGGGTTTCTTTCTTTTGTTCTTCTTCATCTAAAGTGCGAACCTAAGGGTTTCAATTCCTCCTCATAATCTATCAACTCGATTTATTTATGGAAGTAACTCGACTTTTCTCGTCTTGGGTTGTGGTTCTTCTTCATCTAAAAAGGCAAAACGAGGTCTTCTTTCTCTCTAATTTAAGTTGATCCAGGTTCTCTATCTCTCTCTCTCTCTACAAATTTAAACTTGTTGAATTTTTTCTATTTTCTAATGTGATTGTTTTATATTTTAGGTCATTAGATGGTGTAATTACATATGTCATGTTATTGATTTTGCTTAGACTTTGCCCAAGATTAAACCATATGGTTGAAATTGGTCTGAAATATGTTCAAATTTGACTTAGATTTTAATACGACAATTTCTCCCTAAATGTTGCCCTTGGTTCAAATTTGGCTCAAATTGGTCTGAAATAGGATCAAAATGGTTAAATTTTGATGAAATTGACTTGAAATATGGTCTAATTAGTGTGAAATAGGCTCAATTTAGTTCTATGGTTCAGATTGGTTCAAGTTACTTCATGAATTGGTTCAGTTTAGGGCTGAAAAGGTTCAAATTAGTTAAATAGGTGATGTGTTCTCATGTATTCTGTAGAAGAAAGAGAACCAATCATGTGTTCTTTTTGTCTTTTTGAATTTTGCTTTTCATTTGTATAATGTTTTTCTGCTTGTATTCTTGTCTCAGGAAATTCTTGGATCTGTTCCTGAAGGATTCAGCGTATATACGGCAAGTCGTTTCCCAAGATTCTTAACTGAAGTATACAAAGTTTGTACAAATATTGCAGAGGAAGAGTTCTTTTCATTCTCTTCGCTTTGATAATCGAAGTATACAAGGTTATGCACAAATTTTGCGAGTTGCTTCCCTGGGTTCCTGTCGGTTGTCGATGAAAAACCATGACGCTGCGATATTGGATGATTAAACAGAAGCCCATGACATTTATTCCTATCTCGGATCCTTCTAACTTTATATACTTTTCTCTTTTGAAAGATGGATGACCTTTAACTACTTTTAGTTTGTGCATATTTTTATTTAGTAACAGATGTATTTCAGTTATTGTACCAATTTATGTAGTTTCTAAACTTCAGGTGGTCATTTATATGATATTTAACATTCAAAACATAACCATGTATAAGTTACCTTGAGCTACTCAAGTCCTCTTCTTTCTTGCTTGTTTAGATTGACATGGACAGAAAGAACTAGTCTAAATGCATTTGTTGGTAGAGTCTTTACTTCCTAAAAGGGTTATGGTTTAATGCACAAACTCTTTCCAGAAAAAAATGGAAGTCCTCGAATTTTAAATGTCAGGGTCATCCTAAACTTTGTGATACATTCCTAGTGTTCCTTAGGTTGTTTTATGAGTTAAAAAATTATAATATTGTCAACTAAAAAGCTTTTTTAAAACCAAACAACTTTTCATTGATTCAGTAAACAAAACAAGACATTAAATCAGCCTATTCATTACATTTGATCTCAATTATTCAAACATTTTGTATCACAAATCACACATTATTCTTCATCGCCCTCCTCGCTATCATTAGTAACGCAACTGTAGTAGGACCAGCTCCACCTATAGTGCGCCCAAAGGCACCTGCTTGGATGGCTGCCTTCTCCACCGCGACTTTGCGTACTTCAACTAAGAACCTAAGGAAACAACTCACTAAGTATTCACTAAGTCCCTTCAAGAACAGGTCCAAGAATTTTCTGAGACAATAGAAAACAAGCGGAAACATATTATACAAATGCGAAGCACACTTTAAAAGATAAAAAGCCTAGATTCAGCTTGTGTTAGACAATCATTTAGTTGAAGGTGATGTTTGTGCTTGGGAGCTGGTTGATATCAAGAATTTCAAGATCAATTTTTACATTTTCGAGTCTTAGAAGATGAAACAGTATAGTTTGTATGAGTGAGAATTATGGCATCTTATTAGATGATAGCATATATGTCTTTCATAATAGTTTGTTGTCTTGTTCAAGCTTTATAAGAGATTATGTATGAGTCGACGACTATATTTTCTAACTGTCAGAATTTGAGAATAACTAACCATTGGGGGAGCAGAGAGGTTGGAGGGGATATTCGACCTCCACCCTCACCTCAATTGCTCGTTACTCGCTTGAGTTTGATACATATGATTACGACTTGTCAACATCTGAGACTCGCCTGAGTTTAATACATCTATGATTGAACCAATTAATAATGTAATTTGAACCATTGTACTAATTAGACCATTTTTTCAGATTAATTAGACCTATTTCAGACCAATTAGACCATATTTTATACCAATTTCACCAAAATTAGGAAAATTTAACCAAATGAACCTATTGGAATTTATTTCAAACCAATTTAACTTAATTCAAACAAATTACACCTCATTCCACAACACTTTTACAATAATTAGGGCAAAATTTAGCCTAATGAACCAATTAGAACTTAAACCAAACCAATTGAACCAATGTAGGACAAAATTTGACCAAAATTATTTGAAACCTAACGAAAATCAGTAATCTAACCTAACAAACATGAGAAAATACAACAGATCAGTAAGCTAACATAATCACTAATATAAAATAAGTAAATCACTGAAGTATAACAGTAGACAGTAGAAGTTATGGCAAAATTTTCGAACAAAAGAGAGAGAGAGAACTTGGAAATGAGGTAATAAATATATATAAAGAGAGAGAGAGATCTTACCGACGCTGGATGATGAAGAAAAACCCTTGGATTAAAGCGTTAGAATGGGGAATAAGTCTAGGAAAGATAACTGCTTCAATAAATCGAGTTGATAGATTATGAGGAGGAATTGATTCGCACTTTAGATGAAGAAGAACAAAAGAAAGAAACCCTAAGTTTCAGCTGAAAAACAGAAGGCAAGTTTTAGAAGAGATGTTTCATCTCTTTTCAATAGAAGCCCCTCTTTGTAATTAAACTACTTTGTAGGGACCATTTAGGAAATATCTCAAATCCCTCCCAAACTGCTAATCCACGTATAATGCTATGCCCGGTTGGCTCGCCAACTCAGCAGGTCGGGTTTCAGCCGGGATTGGCACCGGGCATAGCATCATTTTTGAAAAAAAAAATAGAGCTCCTAAGACCTACCGTAATATCTCAACAAAAGGGAAAAAAATATCCTACCCTAATATCTTCAAAAAAAAAAAAAGTCCTACCATAACATAAATGTATGTGTAATTTGAAAAATTAGTGACCCGGCCATATGATCTTCAATGCATAGACAATCAAATATCTTATGTGAACAATAATTTTCGTGTCTGGCGCAAGTCAATTATGTTTGACTTAATTACTAGATTTAACAGGGGACAAAATTATAAGGCCTTAAATATTAAAACAGTAACTTTGAGGACTATACACAAATACAATAAATATAAAATTTAATTGTCATTCTTCTTTTTTTTCTTTTCGAATGCCTAGTCGAATAATTAATGAAAGAGATCGCTCGCTCGCGAAAATCGAATGAATCTGGACAGAGAGTTCGTAAAGGAGTCGCTCTAACACTAGGATCAAGAAATTGTAGAAACAAAACCAACAAAATAGTAGCAAGTACTGCTACTATTTCGTGGGATTCCTACGAAATGGTAGCTACGATTTCGTAATAATGCCACAAAATGATAGGTACGGTTTCGTGGTAATGCCACAAAATAGTAGCAGTGTTTCTTACTGTTTCGTGGGACTCGTGTTTTGTGGGACAATCGCAAAAATTTTATATGGTTATATCTCAATGGTTTCTAAGGGTTCATGAACATGACCAGTTATGCCATGAATTAGCTTGGTTTTGTTCAAGAAACCATATTTGGGATAGATGACCAAAACCTAACAGTTTGAAAAAAAATCTAAATCTAAGTTTTATGTTGGAGTATTGTCTCTCTTTGAGAAGATTCTTCAACAATGTCTCTTTAATTTTCTTGATTTATCCATTATCAACAATCTCTCCATGGTTTTCTGTTAAGAACCTAAGTCCTTCTCTAGGTCAGCCAAAGATAAACGTAATACTAATAGAAAACTTTATTAATAACTTCAAATATATATAGACTACAACCAGATAAATTAGACTCTAACTAGGACTCCTAATTAGACCTCAACTAGGATTCAATATTTAGAAATATAGAAATATAGAAACTCCTAAATTACTTAGAAACTCCAAAATATAGAAACTCTTAATATTAAATAACTATAGAATATCTTTCAAAATATAGAAACTCCTAATTTTAAAACTATGAAATATCTTTCTCTATCATTCCTCCTCCCTTGACAACATCCTTGCCTTCAAGGATGGTCTCGATCATAGTGAACACTGGGTCTCTCTCATCTTCGACAATTGGTATTTCATCATCAATCGCAGTATCAATGATAAGTGCCTTCTTCAAAACAGAAACATGAAAAACTAGATAAATTTTAGTTCCCTCTAGCAATTCTAAACAATATGCTTCTGGACCGATTTTTTCTAGTATTTTATATGGACCATAGTACTTTGGAGATAACTTCAGAGATACCTTTCTTACTTTAGAACTTCCCTTCTCAGAGCAGCTACTCTGATTAGATGCTACTTGTTTGGAGTATCTCCATATATGATCAATTTTGTCTCCTTCAGTGGATTGATGTTCATCGAACAGTTTGATCGAAGAGAAGGTCTAGGAACATTTTCTTCAATGTGAATTTCCTTCTTTTTGAATTCTTCTTTTTGTACATTCATTAGGATGGCATCAATGTCGTCTTCCCTCTGAGATATTTTTGTTATCTCTGCGAGCTTTCTTCCCCTCTGCTTTGGTTGTTTTTCTCTTTATCTTCTCCTTACCTTTCCCGGGCTCCTTAACCATGTCTGAAAGACACTCAAACTCTTATTGATATTCATAGTAGGACCATGTTTTGTCGTAATTTTGCTAGTGCATCCCCTGCATCTTCATACGTCGTTCTCCCGAAGCGACCTACAACCGCTTCGACAAACTCTTCCCACGAACGAAAATAGTTACCTCTTTTAGCCCAACGACACCATTGCAATGCTTTTCCATCCAAGTAACTGATTGCAAACTGAATCTTTTTGTTTGTGCAATGTCATGGAACTGAAAATATTGTTCGGCTTGAAAAATCCATCCTTCCACATCTGATCCGTTAAACCGTGTAAAATATAACCTTTCACCTTTAAAACGATCACCTCTTTGAGACACAATGTCTTTGTTGTCGACCAATCGACCAATCTTTGCAATCAATAATGATTGATTTACCATCTTCTCTGCCAATTCACTTAATTGCTTCTCTGTTCTTTTTTTTCGAGTTTGTACCATAAACGAGGTTTTCTAACGAAGATAAAAATAATGCGAAGCGAATGATAGGAGTGTCTGCTCTGGATACCAATTGATAAGAACCTAAGTCCTGCTCTAGGCTAGCCAAAGATAAACGTAATATTAATAGAAAACTTTATTAATAACTTCAAGATTCATATCCCTAACTATTATGAACTCAGCCATATATATATAGGCTACAACCAGACAAATTAGACTCTAACTTGGACTCCTAATTAGACCTCAACTAGGATTCAATATTTAGAAATATAGAAATATAAAAACTCTTAAATTACTTAGAAACTCCAAAATATAGGAACCCATAATATTAAATAACTATTGAATATCTTTCAAAATATATATAGAAACTTCTAATTTTAAAACTATGAAATATCTTTCTCTATCATTTTCTCTCTATAAATTTAGTGTTGGTGAAGAAGAATAAGAAGAAGAAGAAGATGTTGCCTAGATTTATGGAAGAAGAAGATGTTACCTAGGTTCATGGAAGAAAAGGGAAAAACTTAGAGTAAAAGCTCTATTTCTAGAGGACATGAGTGAAATATGTTGGAATAATGTTCCCCTCTAAAATCATTATCCATATAAGATTTCTAATGTTTTCATTTATCCACATAAATATGTTTTCCACATAAGGTATTTGATTGTCCATATATGGACGCCATCCAAAATGTAACCCTATATGAGATGAGTAATTGAAGAGAGAAAAAAATTGACAATCTGAATGTCAGGATTGGGGCTGAAATGTTAGGTTTGCGACTGAAATGTCAAATTCAGAATGGCTAAAATTAGTTTCGGATGTGATAATGTCGCATCTCAAAGGATAAAGTGTAAACTACACAAATGTACATAGATTTGTGTTAGATTCACATGAGTTGTGTCTGGTTCACATGGTTTGTCCACTTTCAAGCTCACATGGATTATGTCAGTCGCACATAGATTATGTCAGACGCTCATGGATTACATCATGCGCACGTTTGGTTATGTCAGGAAAAAAAAATCGTATTATGTACATGATATGTCCAAATGTACTGTGCACAGTTTTATGCAATGACGGAAATACCAGATGAAGGGAAGGAGATTTAAAAGTGTATTGTGCATTGAAGAAAATGACATTTTCACTATACATTATGCTGATGTCAAAATTTTCCTTTCGCTATCACTCAAGATGAGAGACTGCTTTGTTGAATCTCGTACTTGTTCCTAACTAATTAGGGGCAAAACTTGTAGAGAACTCGAAAATCTCTCTGACGCTCAAGACAGTTAGAGTGTTCTTGTAGTTAAAATTTTGAGTTTTGAGAAATTTGACCTTTTGATTGATCGTTAAGCTTGAGACTTAGTTTGTGATTGTGGTGTAAGCATAATTATGGTCGTACCTTCTTTGAGACTAGTTCATTACCTATTATGGGCTTTTCTAACCGACTGCATCGAGCAGCTGAGATGAGGGGGTTGAGACCCATCCATTGGATTGAAATTACTATTTCCTGGTCTTGAGATACTAGGATTCATCTCTCGAATTCTCCTGTATATTTGTGATGTGTCACGAAAATGTCTCATCTGAGTCTTTTAATTTAGAAAAGTAATTAGTCCATTTCGAGTCTTTATTGTAATAAAATGATTGGTTTTCTTGATTAGGTGTGTTTTGTGGAGTTAAGTGTGAAAAACGACTAAAAACAGACGAAAGGTACACAAATAGCATTTCGCTCATTTGGGCCGAGACGAACCCATAGGTGAAAATAGAAGTCAAATCATAGCGGACGAGGGAATTATGCGAAGTCAAAGTGAGAGTCAAACAAAGTTGACAAGTGGTATGCTCTCGGGTACGGTTCCGGCTAGCGGGATAACATGTGATTAAGTGGCACGTTTTGAAGCCTGGAGCATCTTAGTTCCGTGTGTAGGCGAAGTAAGAAAACTGTCCCACTCGAGAAAGATCCACTGCGACGCCCTCTATCAAGTCTCCGTAGTCCCACCACGCAAATGCCTAGATATCCACCGATTCCCGCGCGCTCCCTGATCTGTCGCTCCTCAGCTGTTAGCGCACCAATCAGCAATATCCGCGAAGCGTCGGAGCGGACCTCAAAGACATGCGATCTGATGTGACCTGTCGCAACGTACTAATGTACTCCCACGCTCAAATTACCGATTCGATCCAAGGTTTACCAATCCAAGGGTTGTTGTTCTTGACGCAATTTAATACCATGATCCCTCTCGCACAGTAGCATCCGAATTTTAACAAAACAAACCCTAGCCGCTAAACGTGCTTCTATTTTAGGGTTTTATCTTTATTAATCCAAGGGTTGGTGATTTCTTTTCATTTCTCTTTTGTAATTCCATTTACTCTAAAATTTCAATGAATATTTCTTTGGTTTCAATGAATAGCTTATGGCATATCTAGGGTTGTAGATGAAACCTATTATGGATCTTTTGAGATATGTTATTTGATTAATTAACCTTTTCATTGTGCTTTAATGTCTTTAAATACATGATTATGGAATACTTTTATCAAGAATATCTTTCGAATTTATATAGTTCATTATATTAAATTTTGAGTTATAAAGAAAGAGGCTTAGTTGATTAATTACATGTGTTAGAAAGTGAACTAATATGTTGGATTCTAAATCCTAGATTTTTCTTTCTCATCTTGCTCCCTATTATTTAGTTTGCTATTGTTTTACCATTTTCAAAATCAACTCAATTTAAGGTAAGGGGTGTTGATTTAAGATTTGAGGCGAAATTACTTATCCTTGAGGATTGACCTCAGACTTCCGAGAATGATTTAACTTGACCCTTATACTTGCAGGAATAAACCTTTTTTGGGCTTATCAATTTGATATAGTCAAGTTCCCTTATTCAAGGATAATCGATATTTGGGATGGATCATGTTATCTTCTGAGGAAAGTCGCCCCCCTCCCTCATATTTCGGGATTTAGGTATCTGCTCCACTTACGAGGACCCCCTTCTCTTCTATGAAATCTCAAGACAAACCTAGTTGTATTTGAGCTTCAATTGTAGAGGCCTTTCAAATTCAACCTCCATGTTGAATTGATACAAGTTGACCCGTTACCCTCTTGGTCTTTTCTTGACTTATTGACCGTAGTCAACTGATGATCATTTTTTAGATCATCAATTACAAACAATTTTTTTATGGTCCAAAAGTTTGTTGACGTCACATTTTTTTCATTCTAGATCTGAATGTTTAGACGTGCCCCTTGTCGAGTTATGGCAGTCTAAAGGTCGTAAGTGTGAACGCCTTTTGAAATTCCAAATCTCGAGATCTTGGTTGATGGTCGCCATCAACGTCCACAAGAAATCTGCTGATGAGACATGAAAATATCTCATCTGAATCGTTTAACTTCAGCTAGTTAGTCTATTTCAAAAGATTACTCTTTTAATTGTCTCTCCTGCCTAATTGTCTTCTACAGACTTAAGCGCGAAAAGAAAATAAAAACAGGATAATGACACACAAGGGGCATTTCGGTCATTTAGTGATAAGGGTATTCTGGTAATTTTGGCCCATATTAATACTCGGATGAAAAGTAAAGTTGAAAACGAACCCAACGGCGAAAAAGGAAGTCAAACCGGAGTTTGCGTGAGTTAAATAGAGCAACTAAAAGAGTGAAGTTAAGATAGTTGACCAAATCAATTAGATACACGTGGCGTGCAATCTGACGCAAGGATATGAAATTTCGGTATACTATTAGGGCGCGTTGGTTAAATTTTCGAAATGGCTAACAATTGATGATCCAGTACAAATGGGCAAAGTTACTACAATGGTCCCGGGTAATCTATCTTTTTATCTATGTGCCCTCCTTTATCTAACGGTCGAACTCTTTCCCGAGAACGTGTGTCCATCTGAGGTCGCAACAGAAGTTCCTTAGAATGTCTGAGAAGCACTGAGTCGCTCTCACTTGAGAGCCAGCTTTCTAACGGTGATCGACGCCCAGATTTGGGGTCAATTGCTCCACTCTGTCATCCTCTCTCATCTCCACTATCTCTTAGAAAAAAAATTTACTTTTACAATAGTGAGAAAAAGTGGATAATTTAAAACATGGAAAGGGAGAGAGAGAGATGGATGGAGGCATTGGAAACAGAGAAGGCGAAAAGATTTGAGAGAGACTTGAAAGAACAGTAGAATAAATAAGAAGAGAGATTCGATTGTAGGTGATGATGGAAGATAATTCAAAGAAAAGAAGAAATATTTGATTGATGGCTGGAACAAGATTTTTACAGTAGAGAGAGGAATTTGAAAATTGATTTAGAAGATGAGATTTGCTCACCATTTAAGAAATAAAAAAGTGGGTGATTCCAGGAGATATTTTAGAGAAAGATATTCAAAGATTTCGGTAAAGAGAGACAAAGGAAGTTGATGATTTTCTCTTAAAAGATAAAGACATAAATCAGGGAGGATTGAAGATTTTTAGAAAGAGGTTGACAGAGGAGCTAAGTCTGATTCTTTCATTTCTTATATAAGGAGCAGAGAACAAGAGTTGGGGGATCATCTTCCCTTAAGGACTTGACTGGAACAAATTAATATATAAAGTGAGCAATTGAGGTTCCTTCTTTATAATGTAATTTTCCTAACTTTCTGAACAAGTAAGCCTTTTTGGCAGCTGTCTTCTAATCATCTAATTCTTCTAATTTCCTCCATAGACTAAAAACGGAAGTCTCCGTCGATACATAATGAAAAACACTAGGTTCTACCCATTGTCGAATAAATCCAACAACTTTTCGATCTAATACCTTCCAGTCTTCTTCATCCATCTTCATCGGTTTTGTACCGTGATTTTCAATGGGTGCAGCTAGGTCTTTGCAGTATAACAAATCATCCATTTTTGCTTTCCACATCAAATAGTTTTCTCCATCTAAACTAATCGTGTGATTAGTATTCACTTCCATATTTCTGAACAATAAACCCAACCTGAGCTCTGATACCACTTGTTAGGAAAAACAACCTAATTGACTTGTTCAGGAATATGAACATAAACGATGTGAAAGTAAAAATAGATACACCAAGATTATTTAACGTGGCAAAAAACTCCTCCAAGATAGAAGGTAAAAAAACCACGGGACCTAGTCCATAAATCTTCCACTATAATTAAATAACGGGTTACACAATTATTCACAAAACCTATGGTGGATAAACCAATTCTTCAAGATGTGTAGAAACACTCTTGGATAACAACTCTTCACCAAAACTATGGTGGATAAACTGAACAAAGAAACAAAGAAATAGAAATCTCTTACTCTTAGGATTTGAACAAATCCTAGATTATTGAAGGTAAAAAAACCACGGGACCTAGTCCAGAAATCTTCCACTATAATTAAATAATGGGTTACACAATTATTCACAAAACCTATGGTGGATAAACCAATTCTTCAAGATGTGTAGAAACACTCTTGAATAACAACTCTTCACCAAAACTATGGTGGATAAACTGAACAAAGAAACAAAGAAATAAAAATCTCTTACTCTTAGGATTTGAACAAATCCTAGATTACTGAAGGTTGAAGAAGATAGCCACAAACTAAATTGCTTCACAAGATTAATAATCTTCTTTTCTTCAAACCAATATTATTCTCTTCCAATCTCTCTTGAAAGAACTACTTCAGAAATCTCTCTTGCTCTGACTTCTCTTTGTTCTGGAAGTTGTGTATAATATATTCCCTTTCATTCCCTTTTATAATGATAAATAGGGAGGTTTAGTGATGGGCCTAAACGGTTACCCTAAAAGGTCTCCACTCGCAAGTATACGGGCGTCAAGTAATAGTTCCGGTAAGACCGGTTCGTTCCTCAGAGACTAAGTTAAACTAAATTCTAACCTTAAAATTATTGAGATTTAAAAATGGTTTGATGGTGGTAAAATAAAAATAAAATATATAACTCAAAAATAAATAAAGAAATAAGTCAGTATTCAGAAAAAGGGAGCTTAGGGTTTTCGAATCCGTCTTCCTAACAATTCTAACGACAATTTAATTTTGATCTAATTAGAGAGTTCTTTATATAACTCAGGTCCTAGTCCATGAACGGTCTAAAAACCCGGAAGATTTTATCGTTAAAATAGTAAAAACTTTAATAAATTTATCGAGAAAATAATTATTATGACTTCATCTAAAACCCTAGATAGAAAAGATTTAGCTACTCATGCTAGAAACGATAAATATTTGAATTAGTATAAGAAAAAGAAGAAAGAAACTTAACTTTTCTGCGATTTTCCCACCAAACAGAGCCTAAGGAAGTGATTTCCTTCTGATTTTCAGAGAATTCTGCCAAACGCACCCCTAGGGAAAACGATTTTCTCGTCTTCCCGGAAATATTTTCCTCTCTGAGAAAATTATTTTCTCACCTTCCTTAACTTTCTTTCTCTTTCCAAACTTTCTGTTTCTTTCTCACTCTTTCTGTAATCTCGCTCTCTCTCTTTCTCTGTAATCTCCCTCTCTCTCACTAAGAAGTAGAAAATGACAAGAGAAATCAAAAATCAAGAAAAATCAAATTAATTTCTTAAAACCGAGTTTCTGTTTCTCTCTCTCTCTCCAATAACTCTCTTATTAATCTCTCTATCTCTCTCTAATTCTCTCTCTTCCTCTGTAATCTCTCTCTCTCTCTCACTAAGAAGCAGAGGAAACAAAAGGAAAATCAAAAATCAAGAAAATCGAAAATGTAAGCTTCGGTTCTGTCTCTCTCTCTCTCTCTAAAATCCGTCCCAAAACCGTGATAATCCCTTTGTGCTCTGTTTCCTTTCTTTTATAATCACCAACCGAGTCTTTCTCTCTCTTTGATTCGAATCAATCTCCCAAATCTTTCTCGGTCTTATCCCTTCCTCCATTCGGTTTTGATTTTTTTCTAAGATCTTCACATTATTCTCTCTCGGTTTCCCTCTCTAATTCGACTTTCTATTTTAACCACGAGCTTTCTCTCTCTCTACAATCTTAACTAACCTTATTCTTCAATCCTTCTCTCTCGGGTTTTATCTCTTCTCAAGAGTATCTTCGATTTGGCAAGAAAGAACGGAGAAGATAATAGCAGCTTCAAATTTCATGTACTGATGAGGAGGGATCAAAATGATCCAGTGGTTCGCGGGCTACCGAGAAATCCATAGAGCACCGTCCGATCTTCACGGAAACCGCAACCTTCGTCGGATATGCAATGGACTACAGAAGCTTGGATGCGCAGAGTACCGTATCATGTTTCACAGAAAACCCCGAATGCCGTCCTTCCGTACCCGAATGTAGCCCGCATCTCTTCTGGTTCGTGCGATTGTTTCCTGGATGCATGCCATGTGTCCGTCTTGTCATTTAGTCCACCAAGTTTGACCCGAACTTTGACCTTCTCTATTTTATTGATCCGGACTCCGATTTGACTTCCGTTTTCGCCTACGGGCTCGTCTTGGACTCTACTTTCCATCCGAACACTAATCTTGATCAAGAAGTCAGAATCAACAAATGACCAAAATGCCCCTAGTCTGTATTCTTTCCGACTTTATCCGTTTTGCACGCGTAACTCTGTACAAAAGTACCTGAACATAAAAGAGAGTAATTCTTGAGAGTAACTGCTCTAGAGAGACTAACTCTTCTAAATTAAGAGACTCAGATGGGACATTTCCATGTCTCATCATTTAGCAATAGAAATAGGAATTCCTTTTTAGGCTTGAAATAATAGAAGTTTTTATTTTTTCTCCAAACAAGGAATAAGGGAAATCCTATTCCAACTAGGAGTTCTTTTATTTTAAGGAGGGACCCCAACATTATGTGTTATAATGTATGTGTTATGTGTTAAGGAGCTCATTGCCCACCTGCAATTCAACCATGATATTAACTAAATCACATGAAATCATTGAGTAGACGGAGTCGGAGGTAACGTGGAAGTAAAGTCTGTCAATAAAAGAAAGAGTTAGAGAGTCTCGTTACTAAATCAGAGAAGATAAAAAAAATTCTAGAACATAGCTTGAAGATATAAAAATCAGAGAAGATACAAAAAACAATTAAGAGAGTCTCATTATTCTGTCAATAAAAGAATCAAAGAAACAAAGCATACCTTGAAGAAGAAGCATACCGTGATAATAAAATGAAGGTGAGGAAAGAGTCAAAATAATAATAATAATAATAATAATTATTATTATTATTATTATTATTATAATAAAACAAAAAATCACTGACAAAAAATATAATTAAATTTTTATTAACTTTTTTTTATTATTTAAATTATAAATAAAACAAAGCTTATCTACAACTACTTATAAATTCAAGTATTATATTTAATATTTCAATTAAATTGTCGGGGGACAGACAACCTCGACACATCCTGTCTTTCTGCCCCATTTTCAAGTCTTGAGTTTGAGTGGCTGGTTTTTGACATCTTCTCCAAAGTAAATAGAAAACCAAGCCCAATACGCAAACAAAAAAAGGTGGAAGTCTATCAATAAAAGAAAGAGTTAGAGAGTCTTGTTACTAAATCCGAGAAGATATAAAAATTCCAGAACATACCTTGAAGATACAAAAATCAGAGAAGATACAAAACAGTTAAGAGAGTCTCATTACTTTGTCAATAAATATATAAGGTGGCCAATACATGGACAACCAGTTTTCTTATATGGACAACTATTTTTCGGGCCGGTGCGAATAAATTATGTTTGACTTAGTTGACTTTAATTTAATAAGGGGACAACTTTATTAAGAACTTGAATATTACCACTACTTAAATTAGAGGACCACTAACAAATACAATGGAAATATAGAAAGCCTCTATGTTCATCATCTTCATCATCTTCTTCTTACTCAAACCATTGTTTCAGATATTTTCTTTTTGGATTGAAACTTTAGCCAAAGGCTAGAGTTTCCCTGATAGGGCCAACAAAGGGATTCAGGGATATTGTTCTAATGGTGCCATGGTGGTGGATTAATGGCATTTCTGTTGGTTTTCTTCTCCCCAGTAAACACGAGGCCTTGGTTATGGGTGAGGTCGTGCACTTAGATACCCTCTTCTTCCCCTATCAACTATTAATTAATTAATTATATTCAACCTATCGTCTACCCAACCGATCTTTCTTTTAATGGACTACAACCCTATCATTAATAAACCCTAATAATGTCAGGGTGACCTCCATTGGAAATCTCCCACACTGGTACAGTAAGATTCTTAAATTAGGGGAAAAACTACCCTAATGTTTCTGCCAAATGTTATTAGGAAGGACAAACAATTTTTTAGGTTTCAGTCAGATAAATTTCATTAGTACTACAAATTTAAAACAATAGACATATTTACAAACTTTTGTTTATAGTTTCTCACTCATTGCTTTGAACTAAGATGGGAGGAAGTTTGAACATGCATTAAAATGTGTAACTCGAAAGTTATTCTCTCTCTAGAAATTTGTTGGGGATGAAGAAGTAGTAGAAGAAGAAAACTAAAGTCTAGGATTTATGGATAAAAAGAGAGAGGAGTTAAAACAAAGCTCTAATTCTTGGAAGACTTAAGTGAAAAATTATAAAGTGTTGTCCCCTTAAAAACTGTTGTCCATATAAAAAGTTGAATTTTTCTAGTTGTCCACTTACAATAGTTGTCCATATAAAAAAATTAGTTGTCCACGTATTGGCCACCATATATAAATATATATAACTTTACGATCCAAAACAAATTATTCTAAAACTTCACATTAGAAGAAAAAAGATTTACGTGAAAATTTAGTTAATAGTTTAAACAACAAACACTTAAGAAAACTAAACTATTAAGAGTTTATAATGTATGTGTTATAATGCATGTGTTATGTGTTATAATGTATGTGTTATTTGTTAAGGAACTCATTGCCCACCTGCAATTCAACCATGAGATTAACTAAATCACATGAAATTATTGAGTTGACCGAGCCGGAGGTAGAGCTGGAGGTGAAGTCTGTCAATAAAACAAAGAGTTAGAGAGTCTCGTTACTAAATCACAGAAGATAAAAAAAATTCTATAACATAGCTTGAAGATATAAAAATCAGAGAAGATACAAAAAACAGTTAAGAGAGTTTCATTATTCTGTCAATAAAAGAATCAAAGAAACAAAACATACCTTAAAGAAGAAGCATACCGTGATA
>NW_028238420.1:24257248-24264748 GCF_041429995.1 Eschscholzia californica | reverse complement strand
CCTGGGACGCCCGAGACTAGGCTCGGGACGGCCTCGGCACAGCTCGGGACGGCCTGGGACGCCCTTGCCACAGTTCGGGACGGCATGGGACGCCCGAGACTTTGCTCGGGACGGCCTGGGACGCCCTTGCCACAGCTCGGGACGGCCTGGGACGCCCGAGACTTTGCTCGGGACGGCCTCGGCACAGCTCGGGACGGCCTGAGACGCCCGAGACTTTGCTCGGGACGGCCTGGGACGTTCGAGACTTTGCTCGGGACGGCCTGGTGTCACGTGCATATCGTTGAGCATGCATATGACGTGACAAGTGCTAGGAGAGCACGTACGAGCAGATAGGCCGTAGGGCCGAATACGAGGTCGAAGTAGGGCAAGAGTGCCAAGCAAGCTTCCTTAGGCCATGCACGGGGACATCCGTGGCATTCAAGACTTTGTCAAGGATACGAAGGGTCATTTGGACGAGAGTATGCCTGGTTAAAAGGATTGATGTTTCCTTGTGGAAATAGGCAAAACAAGAAGTTTGCACCTTAGGAGGGGGTGGTCTCCCTTCCTCATATGCATCCAGCATATGCCAAGACCTCGTGGATGGGAGCTCGCCCATCTTAGCATGGTATGCACGAAAGTGAGCATCCTCGTGGCGCAACCCATGAGGCCGGCCTAGCGTATGCGAGAGAAGCATATTGCACGGGTTCCCTTGTCATAGGAAATGGCTCGGGACAGTACCTGGAGATAGGTTACTGCGGGTTCCTTAGGAAGATGTGTTGCATGTTCTCATGCCATGGCGAGGCGTGCGTCGTGCTAGCATATTCCATAAGGAGGATTGAGCTATTCAAGGGGCTAAGCCTTGATGTGCTATGTTGGGCATGAGGTAGCTTATTAGAGATGGATGCTCCTATGCCCAATGTCCGGATGGTAAGCCGAGATGATAAGGTGCCGGATGCTTGAGACTAGATGGCAAGATCCGCATATGCGGCTTGGTGTGCTCCGCACATATGTTGGTATCCTTTATAGTGGGCGAGAGTCTATGACTCAAGGAAGCGTTATACGGGACGGCTCGAGCTATGCTCGTAGGTTGGGACACGTTGGTGTCATGCCGCATTATTGGTTGGGAACCAAGATGATTTGATAGTCGAGATGCTCCGAATATGTTCGGGAAGGCTGGCTATGTGTTAGGAGGGAATACATAGCGCCGCACGGTACGTTAGGATTTGATATTCCGCACTATCGACCCGTGTCTTTGAGCATAATATGCCGGGTCGACCTAACGGGACAAAAAGGCCGTGACAATTGGTATCAGAGCCTAGACGAAAGGCTAAAGATATATTACCCTCTGATACCTATTTGACAATTGGTATCAGAGCTTGATTGGTCAAGCTTAAGAGTATGGAGCTCTGATCCTAGATGAGAAATGGATGTCAGAGCCTGGACTGCAGGATGGAGATGCACGAGTGAAGATGTATTGCATTCTGATAACCATTTAACAATTGGTATAATAGCCTAGTGGATAGGCCAAAGAGTATATTGCTCTGGTCCTAGTGATAGATGGATTAAGAGCTCGATAGCTTACGAGATATGTTCCAAGAGCCTAGTGATAGTGGCAAATGGATGTGTTTTGCGAGCTTGAGAAGACAAGCATGAAGATATGCCTAAGAACATGTGGTTTGTTTGGAAGCATACTTCTAGAGCCTGGATGGCAGGTTCAAGAGATGGTATCTATGCTCGAAGAGTGTGACGAAGAGCTTAGTGATTCTCCCGCTATGGTATGTGGTATACTGGAGTGTGTATGAAGAGCTGCGTTGAGAGCATGATTCCAAGAGATGGCTTTCAGAGTGAGATGCATTCAAGATGATATGGTCTATGAAGTTATAGTGCTAGAAGGAGACCTTGTTAAGGGATGCATGGTGCATAAGGCGACGAGAGTTCCGAGAGAAGGAATAGGCCGTGTGAACGGATGCTACGGTGGTAGCTGTACTCGGGTCTATGTTCCTTTGAGCAGGAAGGACATATGCGAGATATGAGATGGAACCGTATTGACACAAGAAGTCATGTGCAAGCTCAGTGGCAGGAGTTCAGTGTGACTTGGTGTACAAGAAGGTACCGTATATGTTACGTCCTTTAGAGGTAAGGACAAGTGCAGAGATGGGATGAACCGAGAATGGCACGGCGAGTCGTGTGCGAGCTTAGTGCAGTAATGCTCATTACGATTTGGTGCGCATTGGGTACATCATATGTTAGAGTCCTTTGGGTGGACAACATGCTTGGTATGAAGTGTACCAAGATGACAAGTAGAGTCGGGCTGAGAGCTTGTGGTAAGCTAGTCTGAGTAAGCTTGTTGGATTGGCATCCGAGAGTGGAGCTATGTTGATCCAAGTGATACTTGAGCGTTAGAGCAGGGTATGGCAACAAGGTGTTGAAGGATACTCTCTTATGCTTAAGCCGAAGGTAGCATCGAGTGACTTGTGATGTTGTGAGTTCAAGCTACTTACAGAAGACAGGGGTCAAGAGTAAGATAGATGGACAGAGTACATCGTTGGGCAAGTTGGTGCTAGATCAAGTTGTGCTTATGTGGTACGGTGCACGATAGAGTTCGGCACGGAGCATTGTAAGCGCATTTGAGTTCCAAAGAGAATGGACTCACTTGAGACGAGACATGGATATGCTAACACAGTTGTGTGAGGTATGTCGCATGAGTGCTATAAGCCGAAACCAACATTGAAGCTTATGGACATATTAGTGTGAAGTCTATGGAGATAGATTCACGAGACCAAGTGAAGTACTGATGGTAGTTGGAACCGAGTTCAAGCCGTCAAGTAATATGAGAGTCGTTGTATCTGAAGTGGATCGGCCCATGTTTGAGTTATGCATTGGAGGTAAGTTGGAACCGAGTTCAAGCCTACAGTGTGCAATGAGTACGTGGTGACTGAGAAGAGATCAGCTCACGTTTGCGATTTCAGGATGGTGTGTCGTGGTGACATTAAGCATCGTCCAATTCTGAGGATAGTTGGAACCAAGTTCAGATCATCAGAGATATATGACAACGTCGAGTGTGACAGTGTGTTGTAAGCCGTATGGTGCTGCATAAGATGTGTTGGAACTTATGCAGTGGTACGTTCGGATGTGTTCAAGGGGGACACGAGCCTACCAAGATGCTCGGGTTAAGGAGCATCGCCAAAGATTAAATGGCAAGTGGGTGTCTAGATGTAGTCAAGAGGACGTTCCCAAGAGTATGCCAGTGGTGGATGGTTTGGTACCATGTAGTTCTCGCGGGGAGAAGCTACCGTGCTCGTTTTAGTGGACATCGAAGGCAACACGATAACTTCCCGAGGAAGGGATGGCATGGAGGATGCCGAGCGCACGAGGCGCAAGTGCGGAGGCGCACAAGCAGAGGCTTGTTTGAGTTGCACAGAGGTGCAGGTGCAGAGGCACAATCGAGGCAAGGGTCGTCGAGAGAGGGGCGACATTGCGAAGAGTTCAAGTGATATACACTCAAGGGTACAAGTAGTGATGCTTAGGTACTAGGGTGCACTTGATGTGAGAAGCCGGAGGGCGTAATGAGGGTCTCAATGAACAAGCAAACCAAAGAGTCAGAACGTGGAGTACATGGGTACGTTGGGTCTGATCCAGAGGTGAGTGACATTGAAGACGAGTTGCTTTGCGATGGCAACATTGCAGGCACATGGCAAGACGCAGAGGCGTCGAGATGCTAACTCGGGTGAAGGCAACGGTTGCTGAGGTACCGGGGTGATGAGTTGTGTCGCAGTTTACTGCGATACGCATGGCAAGATTGGTCACAAAAGCAGAGATGGAAGGTGACAATCGAGATGCCAACTCGAGGTGAAGCCGAGGAGGTGAGGTACCTGAGTTCGAGGAGCGGCGGAGGATGCAACGGAGAAGCGACATTGAGCATGGATGAATGGTACGGAAGACCATTATCCTAAGGCATTGGAAGATGCAAAGCAGAAGACTGAAGTAATCCTGCGGGATGCCTACACGATGAGACTGTGTAGTTCGCACGGAGGTGCGGTATGCCGAAGACATGAAGGTGCAGTGGTAGCATTGGAGTTGAGGCAGAAGATTGAAGCGGTACTCCAAACTTAGTCGACGAGGACGTCGACATTACAAGTGGGGGAGTATGTCACGTGCATATCGTTGAGCATGCATATGACGTGACAAGTGCTAGGAGAGCACGTACGAGCATATAGGCCGTAGGGCCGAATACGAGGTCGAAGTAGGGTAAGAGTGCCAAGCAAGCTTCCTTAGGCCATGCACGGGGACATCCGTGGCATTCAAGACTTTGTCAAGGATACGAAGGGTCATTTGGACGAGAGTATGCCTGGTTAAAAGGATTGATGTTTCCTTGTGGAAATAGGCAAAACAAGAAGTTTGCACCTTAGGAGGGGGTGGTCTCCCTTCCTCATATGCATCCAGCATATGCCAAGACCTCGTGGATGGGAGCTCGCCCATCTTAGCATGGTATGCACGAAAGTGAGCATCCTCGTGGTGCAACCCATGAGGCCGGCCTAGCGTATGCGGGAGAAGCATATTGCACGGGTTCCCTTGTCATAGGAAATGGCTCGGGACAGTACCTGGAGATAGGTTACTGCGGGTTCCTTAGGAAGATGTGTTGCATGTTCTCATGCCATGGCGAGGCGTGCGTCGTGCTAGCATATTCCATAAGGAGGATTGAGCTATTCAAGGGGCTAAGCCTTGATGTGCTATGTTGGGCATGAGGTAGCTTATTAGAGATGGATGCTCCTATGCCCAATGTCCGGATGGTAAGCCGAGATGATAAGGTGCCGGATGCTTGAGACTAGATGGCAAGATCCGCATATGCGGCTTGGTGTGCTCCGCACATATGTTGGTATCCTTTATAGTGGGCGAGAGTCTATGACTCAAGGAAGCGTTATACGGGACGGCTCGAGCTATGCTCGTAGGTTGGGACACGTTGGTGTCATGCCGCATTATTGGTTGGGAACCAAGATGACTTGATAGTCGAGATGCTCTGAATATGTTCGGGTAGGCTGGCTATGTGTTAGGAGGGAATACATAGCGCCGCACGGTACGTTAGGATTTGATATTCCGCACTATCGACCCGTGTCTTTGAGCATAATATGCCGGGTCGACCTAACGGGACAAAAATGCCGTGACAATTGGTATCAGAGCCTAGACGAAAGGCTAAAGATATATTACCCTCTGATACCTATTTGACAATTGGTATCAGAGCTTGATTGGTCAAGCTTAAGAGTATGGAGCTCTGATCCTAGATGAGAAATGGATGTCAGAGCCTGGACTGCAGGATGGAGATGCACGAGTGAAGATGTATTGCATTCTGATAACCATTTAACAATTGGTATAATAGCCTAGTGGATAGGCCAAAGAGTATATTGCTCTGGTCCTAGTGATAGATGGATTAAGAGCTCGATAGCTTACGAGATATGTTCCAAGAGCCTAGTGATAGTGGCAAATGGATGTGTTTTGCGAGCTTGAGAAGACAAGCATGAAGATATGCCTAAGAACATGTGGTTTGTTTGGAAGCATACTTCTAGAGCCTGGATGGCAGGTTCAAGAGATGGTATCTATGCTCGAAGAGTGTGACGAAGAGCTTAGTGATTCTCCCGCTATGGTATGTGGTATACTGGAGTGTGTATGAAGAGCTGCGTTGAGAGCATGATTCCAAGAGATGGCTTTCAGAGTGAGATGCATTCAAGATGATATGGTCTATGAAGTTATAGTGCTAGAAGGAGACCTTGTTAAGGGATGCATGGTGCATAAGGCGACGAGAGTTCCGAGAGAAGGAATAGGCCGTGTGCACGGATGCTACGGTGGTAGCTATACTCGGGTCTATGTTCCTTTGAGCAGGAAGGACATATGCGAGATATGAGATGGAACCGTATTGACACAAGAAGTCATGTGCAAGCTCAGTGGCAGGAGTTCAGTGTGACTTGGTGTACAAGAAGGTACCGTATATGTTACGTCCTTTAGAGGTAAGGACAAGTGCAGAGATGGGATGAACCGAGAATGGCACGGCGAGTCGTGTGCGAGCTTAGTGCAGTAATGCTCATTACGATTTGGTGCGCATTGGGTACATCATATGTTAGAGTCCTTTGGGTGGACAACATGCTTGGTATGAAGTGTACCAAGATGACAAGTAGAGTCGGGCTGAGAGCTTGTGGTAAGCTAGTCTGAGTAAGCTTGTTGGATTGGCATCTGAGAGTGGAGCTATGTTGATCCAAGTGATACTTGAGCGTTAGAGCAGGGTATGGCAACAAGGTGTTGAAGGATACTCTCTTATGCTTAAGCCGAAGGTAGCATCGAGTGACTTGTGATGTTGTGAGTTCAAGCTACTTACAGAAGACAGGGGTCAAGAGTAAGATAGATGGACAGAGTACATCGTTGGGCAAGTTGGTGCTAGATCAAGTTGTGCTTATGTGGTACGGTGCACGATAGAGTTCGGCACGGAGCATTGTAAGCGCATTTGAGTTCCAAAGAGAATGGACTCACTTGAGACGAGACATGGATATGCTAACACAGTTGTGTGAGGTATGTCGCATGAGTGCTATAAGCCGAAACCAACATTGAAGCTTATGGACATATTGGTGTGAAGTCTATGGAGATAGATTCACGAGACCAAGTGAAGTACTGATGGTAGTTGGAACCGAGTTCAAGCCGTCAAGTAATATGAGGGTCGTTGTATCTGAAGTGGATCGGCCCATGTTTGAGTTATGCATTGGAGGTAAGTTGGAACCGAGTTCAAGCCTACAGTGTGCAATGAGTACGTGGTGACTGAGAAGAGATCAGCTCACGTTTGGGATTTCAGGATGGTGTGTCGTGGTGACATTAAGCATCGTCCAATTCTGAGGATAGTTGGAACCAAGTTCAGATCATCAGAGATATATGACAACGTCGAGTGTGAGGCTCGGGACGGCATGGGACCGCACGGGACGCGCATGGGACGGCCTTGGTGAGGCTCGGACGGCACGGGACGGCCTTGGTAAGGCTCGGGACGGCATGGGACAGCACGGGACGCGCATGGGACGGCCTTGGTGAGGCTCGGACGGCACGGGACGGCCTTGGTAAGGCTCGGGACGTCATGGGACAGCACGGGACGCGCATGGGACGGCCTTGGTAAGGCTCGGGACGGCACGGGACGCGCATGGGACGGCCTTGGTGAGGCTCGGACGGCACGGGACGGCCTTGGTAAGGCTCGGGACGGCACGGGACGCGACCCATTGGTGAGGCTCGGACGGCACGGGACGCGCATGGGACACCACGGGACGCACATGGGACACCTTATGGGGATCATTAAGGGACGTTGCACGGGACATTCTTTCCGACGAAGGGCATTTACATGGGACATCTTAGGAGTCAAGAGCCGGCACATGGGACAACGGAGTTCACACGCACGGAACACTTTACTTTCGTTTGGAACGTCGTGGGATCTTTATGTCCCCATTAGCACCGAACCTTCAACATGCTAGGAAGTGTTCGATCCTCTCGAAGTGTCGA
>NW_028238420.1:24249748-24252248 GCF_041429995.1 Eschscholzia californica | reverse complement strand
ATAGAAGTAAGAGAAGTACCTTCCTTAGTGCGGGTTAAGGGTACTGCACAGGGGGACTTCTCGTCCATGATCTGGAGCACGCCAAGGTGTGGAACCACCATTGACTTGGATACTTCAAGAAAGTCCAGCCCAAGGATAACTTTGTGGTCATCCATGTCTCCGACGTAGAAGTCCAGCTTGCCGCTCCATGCTCCGACCTTTAGCGGTACTTTCCGTACTACTCCATGTACGGCATTAGCCTCGGAGTTCACTGCTTTCATTGTGAATCCTTTTTGGCCTTCGACCTTCATCCCTAACCTCGCAGCCTCTTGAGGAGTGATGAAGTTCTCATTCGCTCTAGAGTCGACCATAGCTCGGGTTGACTGTCCGTTTAAGGTAAGGTCGGTGTACATAAGTCCTTTTCTTGCCTTTGTTTTTGGTCTGGTGGATGGTTGCCCCATCTCCAGGGCAGTGAGGCGGACCGAGCTCATCTCAGCATAGTCCCCATCATCCTCGACCTTGTCCTTGCCCTTGCTCATCTGTTCCTCGCACTTGGCCACCATGGCACTAAGGGTACTTCTTTTTGGACAATAGTGAGTAGGATGGTTACCTAGGCAGAGGAGGCAGCCTCTTGGAGGGTCTTCTTTCTCCTTGTATTTCTTGTTGTCCTTGGATGTATCCCACCGTTTCTTCTCTCTATCATTTTCTCGACCCGTCCTCCAGTCCTTCTCGCGGTCGCTTTCTCCACCTCTACGGTCTTGGGCTGGCTCTTTAGGTTTCTCTTTCTCTTGAGTGGGCCTAAAGTCTTCCAGCTTTTCTACTGTAGCCAAGGCCGTGGATAGGTCCTCAACTCCCCTGCGACGGAGCTCCGTGACTGCCCACTTTTGCAATCCGTGTAGGAAGAAGAACAAGCGATCTTTCTCTGACATGTCTGAGATGTCAAGCATTAGGCTGTTGAACTCCTTCACATAGGTAGTAACGGGTCCTGTCTGCTTGAGCACCATGAGTCGTTCTCTAGCCCGGAACTCCACATTTTCTGGGAAGAATTGGGTTTTGAACTCCTTTTTGAAAGCTTCCCAAGTATCGACCCGACATCGCCCCCTATCCATTTCTTCCGTCTTTCGACGCCACCATAGTAGTGCATCATCTGATAGGTACATGCCGGCAGTCTCCACCATTTCCTCATCATCTTCAAGGGCTATGGCCTTGAAGTATCTCTCCATATGCCACAAGAAGTTCTCTACTTCCTTGGCGTCTCGGGCTCCGCAGAAACACTTAGGCTCAGGTACCTTCCTTCGGCTGGCTTCTCGGACTACCACTGTGCCTTGAGTCATATTCCTCTCCAGTATAGCTATCTTGGACATGCATTCCTCAAGCTTAGCTTCCAAGGCCACTATCCTGCCGTCCTGTACTACCCCTTTCCTTTCTAGTGTCTCCAGGTCCCCTCTATACACCCTGAAGGCTGTATTCATTTCCATTCTGTCTCCATCTTGGGTAACCATTAAGGCTCCAAGTCTTGATCTTAGCTCGGAAGAGGACTCCTCAACCTTCCGAATGAGCTCCTTGAGGCCATCAAGCTCCCTGGCCATCTTAGATTCAAAAGCTTCCCATCGAGCTTCCAAGGAAGCCTCCCACCTGGAGTCACAGGACATGCCTCGAGTTGTTTTGCCACTCTTCGTCTTGGGACGTCCCTCCTTCCTTGGGTCGGCTATGACTCCTCCTTCCTCGGATTCGTTTGACATCGTTCCGACGTATTCTTACCTTGCTTCGGTCACACGAACAAGGCTCTGATACCACTTGTGACGGAGTAAAATTTGGGCTATGATCTTCGCCTATTACCCGTGCGGCACTTATGCTCTAAACCGACTCTAAGCGTGTATTGCGAAGCTCTAGTTGAACACAAGTCAGCCTTACTTTACTTGTTTGCCCGTAACCCTGACTAAGGCAAACCCGAGAGGGTCTCTTGGCAGCGGAATTACAAGAGACTAGTACACTTGAATACTTAAGAGAACTAAGAGAGGAACACACCAACACTCTTGGGGTGGAACTCAATCTTTATTAAGAACTCTCAAGTACAATGGTGTAGATTACAAGCACTCTAAGTCTCTCACACTAGGACTATTACAAGGCTTGAACACTTCCCAAGTCACTCACTAACTCACTTGGTTGCTCTCAACTTGAGTGGTTTGCAAATGAGGACCCCTTCCCCTTTTATAGGCCTAAGGGCAAGGAAGGTTCTACACACTTTCAAGGGAGGAGAATTCTAGAACACCCTCTAGAATTCTCTACACTTATCCTAAAGACTCTTAGAAATATCTTGGACCTTCCAGAGTATTCTCTAGGGTCCCACAAGCTAGCAGAATCTTCCGGCACCTCCTTGAATTCTCAACAGTTCTCCACACACTTCTGTCTCCAGAATGTTCCAGAGAGTTCCACCAAGGCAAGGGATGTCACTTAGCACCACAATTGGGCCAGTTTTGTGAGCCAACAATTATGGGCGTGACAGCGCGCTGCCCGCCAC